>NW_024412395.1:15769639-15808383 GCF_014898765.1 Herpailurus yagouaroundi
TAGAATAGAATAGAATAGAATAGAATAGAATAGAATAGAATAGAATAAAACCTAAATAAGTTACAAGCCTAGAAAGCTATGTTAGTATTTAGTAAAGACATTTCTATAGAAAGAATAATAAAGCTTTTTGGAAACCTTATTTAAGAGAGTGATAAGCTTTGATAAGGTTTAGAGCAGTACTATTCAATACAAATATAATATGAGCCTGAAATGTGGTTGTCCTATGTATTTTTGAATTTTCTACAATTAGAAAAAATTAAAAAAAAAATTAAAATGTTTATTTATTTTTGAGAGGGAGAAAGAGAGAGACAGACAGACAAAGCATGAGCTGGGGAGGGGCAGAGAGAGAGGGAGACACAGAATCCGAAGCAGGCTCCAGGCTGTCACCTGTTAGCACAGAGCCCAATGTGGGGCTTGAACCTACAAACCCTGAGATCATGACGTGAGCTGAAGTTGGATGCTTAACTGACTGAGCCACCCAGGCACCCCCCAAATTTTTTAAATGATATTTTAAAAATTTTTTAAAGAGAAATCAAGTTAAGAGAAACAAAGTTAATTTTAACACTATATTTTTATTTAATGCACCATGTATAAAATATTTTAACATGTTATTAGTGTAAGATTGAGATAGTTTATATTCTTTTTCTGTACTAAAATCTTCTAAGCATTTCAATTTCATTTAAATTTCTATTTTTATTTAAGTTTCTATTTCTTTTCAACTTCAGTTTTTCAGTTTTAGTTGCAAAACATTTCAGTTCAGGCTAGCTACTTTTCAGTTCCTCAGTAGCTACATGTGGCTAGTGGCTAATGTACAGTGCAGGATAGAAGGAGTTAGTGATTACTATATTTTCCAGTCCACCTTGAATGTCTTTTGTCTCATGAGGACTTGTGGTGTTTTAATTTTTCTCTGTAGGATATAATTTGGGTCATATAGTACTTATCTAGAGTACCTTTTATGATAATTTTAAAATAACTTATCACTCATGAAATAATGAAATATATGACTTATTTGTGATAGATTATTTTATTAGTAAGTGGTTGTCCTCAACTCTGGAATAATAAAGTGAAAAACACTGTAAGGTTAATTTTTATTGGAGGGTAATTGAGATGAATCTTCTTTTGTGATAAGAGTGCATTGGGTTTGAAAGCCAGAGAATGGGGAGAGGTGAAGAATAGGAAGGTCTTTCTAGAAAGAGTTTATTTATAACTCATGATGAATTCTTAGGAGTTTGAATGGCTGCTACCTAAGTGATTTGTTTTTATTTCTGTATCTTGTATTAGCAGAGACAGTGAGATTGTCTGGAAAATGAGTATTTATGTGTTAAAGTGGTAAGGAAAGTGGGTCCAGAAAGCTCATGATCACCCTGTAAGTTTTATCGGTTCTTGCAGACAGATCTCCAAAAGATATTTAAGAGTAGAATCTTACTTTTCTAGCACTTGAACCACAAGCAGATTGTGGCTTTTATTGCCATATATGTTTGATACTGTTCATCTTAGCAATTGTTAGCTCATTTTCTCATTTAGAAAGTCAAGTGAAATTATCTAGGGAGTCAGAGAACTACAGATGGTGTCAGAATCACTTTGCTATAGTTTGGCTTTCACTTTGAGTACAGTGTAGACTACATGAATCTACTAGACTCAGCTATCTGCTGCCTTCTAGCAGTGGTCTAAGATATGCCTTTGTTGCTTCGCTGAAATGTGTATGCTAATAATTATAGTACTCACGTAACTAAAAGTTCTGAGAGAGATCAAGAGGTGTACCTTTCTTAAGAGGACATTCGTTCTTCAGTGGAATATGAATGTCTAAGTAACAGTGATGCCAAAAACAGAGAGGAGTTAATTGACTTTGATCCAGCAGTCTGCTTCTTAGTATATATATGCACTCATGCACATATGTACCCGGAGGCATGCACTAGAATGTTCATAGTATCATTGTTTGAAATAGTCAAAAAATATCCGTTAACAGAAAAATGGATGAGTTGTGATAATAGGCATTAGGATATCTAATAGCAGTAAAAATAAATGAATTTTGGAATACCTGCCCCCAACACACACATCAGGCTTCATCAAAAATAAGTCTTACTTCTTATTCCTTAAATTAGGCACAGTATTGAGGATATAAGAATATCCTAGCCTGGATGAGCCTAAGAGAAGAAAAAAAAAAAATCCTCAAACTGGAAAACTTCCTTAAATTATATCCAGTTATGAGAACTCTTTGTATTGTGTCTCCAAACTGAGTATCAGAGAAATAATCATAATTAGCTAGCAAATTCACATTTTTTATTGGACTTTTTTAGATTTCCAAAATGAATGTCTTTTTATCTATCAGTCTACCTAGTTGGTAGCTACCTTGATCCATCCCCATAGGCATCATCTCGTTGAGTAGATTTCTCATCATGCTATATTTATCTGTGCATATTTTAATATTGGAGAATTTCCCCAAATTCAAATTTGGTTTAGATAAACTTTAATAGAATGCTAGAAGTGTTTGGATAAAGCAAATTTTAAAGTTGATACTCAGTTTTACCCTCATTAAAAAAAAACTTGAATACTAATTTTAATGAGCTATTGTTAATTTCTTAAGGGAAATTGAATAGCAACGATCTTAGATCTAATTGTAAATGCCCTCTTTTTTGAGCTTGTGATTTTTCAATAGAAAGCAACTTTTTTTTTTTTTAATTTTTTTTCAACGTTTATTTATTTTGGGGACAGAGAGAGACAGAGCATGAACGGGGGAGGGGCAGAGAGAGAGGGAGACACAGAATCGGAAACAGGCTCCAGGCTCCGAGCCATCAGCCCAGAGCCTGACACGGGGCTCGAACTCACGGACCGCGAGATCGTGACCTGGCTGAAGTCGGACGCTTAACCGACTGCGCCACCCAGGCGCCCCAGAAAGCAACTTTTAAAAGCTCTTATGATAAAATATTTAGGGGGAGAAAAAAAAAAGGAGGGTCCTATAAACTGTGACAGATGTAAGCATGTCATTCAATTGGGTTCACTTTGTTTTCTTTGTCTTTAGTGGTTTCTGGCAAATTTGTCATATCAAGAAGCACTTTCGGACACACAGGTTGCTATAGTTAATATCTTGTCCTCAACCTCTGGTAAGAAATTTGTCTTCAAAATTTACATTATAACTTGAAACCTTTTTCTGTTATATGTGTATGTACATATACACACATTTTTATCTTATTACAAATTACATTCATTCTAATAATGTACATTAGTGTGTTGTAACTACATAAATGTTTGTTTTATGCTGTGGCCTTGTACTGTTTACATTCCTTTGACTATGTTATGGCATTTTTTATATAACAAATTAAAGTTTGATGGGCTGTTTTTTTGTATTGTGGTTGTCATTCCTTTCACATATTCTTTCTGAAGATCTTTTTCTGGACCCTTTGGCTAAATGTAATTGCTTTTTTCAGAACCATAATTTACCCAATGAAAGATGTTTTATTTTAAAAATTGAATCACTTTCCAAATCTGGGAGAGAAAAAGTATTTTTGAAGCTGTAAAAATAACTTGAGCACACATGCTTGATTATGATGAGGTCATAATGTTACTCTGAATGCTCGATTTAACTCTTATTAGTTTAAAATAAGTAGGGTTATACTTAATCTGTATTGTTGAAATAAACATGATTTAGTTTAAAGGCTGCTTTCCACAGTATTAAAGCTGATGTATCTTTTTTCCCTGCAGGACTTTTTACCTTAATTCTTGCTGCAGTGTTTCCAAGTAACAGTGGAGATAGATTTACTCTTTCTAAACTACTAGCTGTAATTTTAAGGTAAGAATGTACCATAATAGCTAGTTAATTCTGCTTAAAAATATAATGTTTAAAATTTTTCTGTTAGTGACATAGGATAGTTTATATTATACTATGGCAAAGCAAGATGAGGATGAAAGAAGGGTTTGTGGATATCATGCTCTGCAGCCTTGGATCAGGTCCTTCTTTAGTTTTCTAAATGGTCCTGGGGAGAGTAACTGGAGGGAGGGACCCCAAAGCAGCTTTGGTTCCCATTCAAGTGAGGACAGACAGTATACTACTGTGTATTGTACTGATGTTTACATTTAACTTAATGTGGCACCTTAATCCTCATCACCTCCCAAGTTCCTGTTTCCTTCTCCTAAAACAAGTTCCTCTTTCTGTTTTGGTTTTGGGTTTTATATCTCCTAGTAATCAAACGTGCAGTCTTCTCTGATTATTTCATCCTCACATGATCTTTCAGTTGTTTTCTGTATAAACCATCTGGCAGTTTTGAATTAGTGTGTAACATCAGTATTGTCAATAACTGTATTTAAATCTTTTATGTAACTTTGTGTATGTTTGTCTTGTCTTTTCTATGGGTTATAAACCTTTAAAGGCCAGAGCCTTGTTTGCTGCTTATTTGTGCCGCCTGCAATGTAGCGTAGGGCTTTGCTTACTGACGGTACTCAACAAAGATGTATTGGTTTGATAAAGCTGTTGTCTTTATGAGAAAAAAATCAGAAATCAGAGAAGAAAGTTGAATGATTTAATGAAGAGAGTAGTGTTTCTTAGCTGTCAGAGCTGGGTTTGAGTCAGAGCTTTGTTCTTTTTTCCTGTCAGTTTCCTTAAGCTCTCTGAGATAGTTTCGTAGGTGAGAACATGATGATCGTATTAGCCTTGTTTGAAAGTTTGGAGCCAGTGTATATAAAAAGCAATTATCACAGGGACTGAGGTACTTGGTAGTCACATACGTGGTAGCTCTTATTACGGTGTGTGTTTCTCTTTTAGCCATAACCATGGTAGTTTTCAGGGGTAGGCCAGTTGACCCAACTAATTTATTATTTAGATGTTATGCCCACTAGAAGTTTATTATATTGCATGTATGATTAGCTAATGTTTTAGCTAAACCTATTCTTGTGTTAGGGGAATACAATATATTTGTATTGGGGAAGTAAATGAAGTTTAATTCGGTTGAATTTTTTGTCAATTTATAATTAATCGTTCAAATATTTAAGTATGGTTTTATTGTTAATTTAGGTTTTATCAGTAGGCAGCATTTGTGCTATCGCTAGGTTTGTATGGGTATACTGTATGCATATCTTCAAAAACAAGTTTGGAAGAGGCTGAAAAGTTGGTTACTTCTTAACCAAAAGCAGTAGGTAGCATAGGAGGTAAGAATACTTACCTAGAAGCAGGCTACCCTACCGATAGATTCAGTCCCATCTGTGTGATTTTGGTCAAGTTACTTCATATGTTTGTGTGTGAGTTTTCTCATGTGTAAAATGGTAATGGTAACAACAGTAATACCTTTATTATAAAGTAATTTGTACATTTTGCAAGAATTAAATGATTTGAATACAAATATAGCATTTACACTGTCCTGTTATCATTGTTAAATATTATTAATTAAATCACTAAGTTCTTTGACAGTTTAAGTTTTGCTCAGTTTTGAGCATAGTCTTGATTACTTGTAAATAATTCTTATCTTCATTACTAGCCCTTTTAAGGAATGTATTATTTTGCTTATTAGTAATGCTCTTATTCTCACAGCATTGGAGGTGTTGTGCTGGTTAATTTGTCAGGGTCTGAAAAATCTGCTGGAAGAGATACAATAGGTAAGTAAGTACTTGACTCTGCATTCTTTCTGTTACAGTATACAAGACAGTTTGTACATATCAGTGTTTATGTCCTTGTGTGCATGTGTGTGCATGTGCACACACACACACAGAGGGTGGGCACTAATGGGGCCTTTTTTTTTTTAACGTTTTTTTGGAAATCATGTAAAAAAATTAAAAAATAGTTAATAGAATTCTCATATAGCCATCACTCAGATTCTCCGCTGTGTACATAGCTTCAGTATAGTTACAAAAATCAGGAATTAACATTGATTATAATTTAGTTAATTTGTATATCCTTTTCATATTTCACCATGTTTCCCATGAATGTTCTTTTTCTGGTCCAGCATCACTTGTTGCACTTAGTTGTCATGTCTCCTTAGTTTCCTTTAATCTGGAACTGTACCTCAGTCTTTTTTTTTTTTTTTCTTTTATAACCTTAACACTTTGAAAGGATACTGTCCAGTTGTTTTGTGATATGTTCCTCACTCTTGGTTTGTCTGATACTTCCTTATGGTTAAATTTATGTTGTGTATTTTTGATTAAAATGCCATGGAAGTGATACTGGAAGTGTCCTGATCAGTAAATCATATTAGAAGGCACATGGTGTTGTCCCATTAGTAGTGACTAGTTTTTAAGGTAGTGCCTGCCAGGATGCTCCAGTGTCAAGTTACTAACTTTTTTCTTTGCAACTAGTAAGCATCTTGTAGGGAGACACTTTGAGACTACGCACATACCATGTTTCTATTATACTTGCACCCACTAATTTTGTGGTTCACTCATGATTCTTGCCTGAAACATTTAGTGCTATGGTGAACACTCAGTTTTGATCTATTGTTTAGACTGAACAAAAACAAAGATAGTAGAACCCAGTTTTATGGCTTCCTTCTGGATACTTTGTTTAGATATTTGAAATTCATTGAATGGAACACTGCTTTCTTTTTTTTTTTTTTTTTAATTTTTTTTTCAACGTTTTTATTTATTTTTGGGACAGAAAGAGACAGAGCATGAACGGGGGAGGGGCAGAGAGAGAGGGAGACACAGAATCGGAAACAGGCTCCAGGCTCTGAGCCATCAGCCCAGAGCCCGACGCGGGGCTCGAACTCACGGACCGCGAGATCGTGACCTGGCTGAAGTCGGACGCTTAACCGACTGCGCCACCCAGGCACCCCTGGAACACTGCTTTCTAAACTATCCCTGGTTATTGCCCAGGCATAGTTCATGCCTTGAACTGCTTATGTCTTTCTCACCCTTGAACTGATAGCTATGCCTTGAACTATATCATTTCTCTCCCACAGCAGCTTTGTATATGTAAAACGATATATGTATTTGTTGTGTATGCGTGAGGTTTTATTGATAGACTTTTTTTGCTTTCTTAAAAAAGTTAAATTTTTAAAAAATAGATTCAATAAAACATTGGAATTTGGGATAATTAATTGAAGTGTTAAATGTGGTCGCTTGGCAGACAGCACATTAATTTAGCTGTTTTTAAAACTTACTTAAATGTCTTTGAGAATGAGTTCATATTAAAGAGAATCAGCATTTATTATGCCTGTACTATACGCCATGTATTAGATATCTTAGAAAACATTAAAAAGTATGTTTGTACTTTTCAAGTTCTTGACTTTAATCATTACCTAGACTTACAAAATAAAAACACTAGAGAATAAAATAATATTACATTTAACCATGTAAATATTAAATTGTCTAAAATAGAAGACCAGGAGGATGGAAATTCAGTGGAGTAGGAGGAGGATGCTTTGTGGCAGAGGTGGGACTTGAACAGGGCCTTGAAAATGGTAGTACAATATATACTAAAGATGATACATGACAGTGGGGAGGACTGTATAAGCAATGGATTAACCATTATTACACCAGACAGTGTCAGGTGTCAAACTGAAGTAGCATTTCAAAATTAAAAAAACAAATAGTTACTTCCATGGTTTTAATATTATGTGTGTTTGTATAGATCATTGGATGTTTGCAGATGCGTTTGTTCACTCTTTAAACTGCTTCCTGAACTCCTGGAGGACATGGAGAGGGTGGGCTATAGTTTATCTTTTCATATTTGTGTACTTCTTGAAATAGTATCTGACACCGTATTCGATTTTAAATAAGTGTGTGTTGAATGAATTAATGAAAAATGCGTGAACTCATTATGTTGATTTTTACAGGTTCCATTTGGTCTCTTGTTGGAGCCATGCTCTATGCTGTCTATATTGTTATGATTAAGAGAAAAGTAGACAGAGAAGATAAGTTGGATATTCCAATGTTCTTTGGTAAGAATATGTTTAACCTGTGAGGCTATTTACTCTGAATGATTAGCTTAGGGTTTTGTTCTAGAGGGAATAAGGAAGCCTTTCTCTTTTCCTCCATATGATTCTTTAAAACTGTCAGATTTTAAGGCTCATGAAGTCCAGTCTCAGTGTTTTTCTCACACCTTGTCCTGCATAACTGTGTACCTCTGACAGAAGGCCAGTTTCCTCAGTGTGAAGTAAAGAAAGAAATTCTTCCTAATGCCTTTTTTGCATTCATGTTTCAGCCTGTGAATCAGATATTTTCCTCATTGATAGGAAAGAATTATGCTATTATAAGCATGTGAGAGTATACCTGTTGTATTACACATTTTACCATTTTTGACTTTTTAGAAGCAAAGAAGACTATTCTAGTCTATGTACTTTTCTTTTTTTTTTAATTTTTTTTTTTCAACGTTTATTTATTTTTGGGACAGAGAGAGACAGAGTATGAACGGGGGAGGGGCAGAGAGAGAGGAAGACACAGAATCGGAAACAGGCTCCAGGCTCTGAGCCATCAGCCCAGAGCCTGACGCGGGGCTCGAACTCACGGACCGCAAGATCGTGACCTGGCTGAAGTCGGACGCTTAACCGACTGCGCCATCCAGGCGCCCCTATGTACTTTTCATTAAAACTCATGGGACACTTAAAGGCTTTCCATCTGCTCTTTAAGATATAGGCTCTTTTATGACATAGATTTTTCAAATTACCAAAATGTAGTTTCTGGCATCAGTTCTTAATTTTTGTAAATAAAATACTGAATATGAGAACTTATAAGTTCTCATTTGCCTGATATCAGCTGAGTAAAATAGTTGTGTTATCTGTCAGATATCTGTAGATATCTTCTAAAAGATATCTGAATATCAGTAGATTAAAAAAAGCCTGGTGATGAAAGTTCAAAGTACAGCTTATGGGGAATTAGGAGACCAGGAATATAGTTGTTATAATTTCATTTATTTCATACTCATCTGAGAAATAAGGAGATTGGACAGATGAGTAGCTTTCAAACTGATTTGCAGAGGATCCTGGGATGGGTGGGAGGAGGTGGAGTTGCATGTATGGTTCTGGTTCTTAGAGTCCTTTGCTGCTTCAGTTGGAACAGCTTTGTTTTCTTGGGCTTTTGCATTGTAATTTGATTTGTAGAAAATATTTTTCTGCTAAGAAATGTTTGAATATCTTCACCTAAAGTTTAACAGAAACAAAACATTTGGAAAGCTACCAGACCAGGTGATCACTCAAGTTTAAGTATGGAATTCAATAAATATGCCTTAAATATGAAGGTAACTTTAATAATGTCTTATTTTAGGGTCATAGAAAATTCCACCTGGAATGGAATGAAATGCTAATATTTTTTGAGTGTGTGTTTTTTTTTAAGATTGGCAATTTTCAGGAAAAATTGTTTCAATTTATTCTTATTACATACAGACAAAAAAATCATATGTGATTTTTATATATCATATATGACATGATCTATAACACAATATTGATTTGATCTAGGCTTTATAATAGGCAGGACCAGAAAGAAGTTAGGATTGGGTTGTGGAGGGTTCTTTAGGGTTGGAGATGTGAGCAGAGCATAACAAGGAACAGTGAGTGAATCTGTGCGATTGTTCTGGGGAGCCCACTTTAGGGAAGAACAGGAGGGTATACAGGCCAGATTCTGGAGGGTGGAAGCAATTGGGACCTTTGTTTTTAGGTTCAGAGGTTGGTAATACATGTGGGATTCCATAGACTTGATAGTCCAGGGACGGCAAAGTAGATTTGGTTTTTGATCATGCCAAATTTCGGTGTTTTGATTACGACAACTTCTTAATGTTGTGTAAGCTTTTCAGATCATGAATCCCTTCTGTATGTGTGTCATTTTGTTTGTTTTTATTTTTATCACTAGATGTCTTAAATTGGGTATTCTAAAAGCAGGATATGAGACAGGAATTTCTTGTGGGTGATGTATTGAGGGGATGCTCTGCAGGGAAACCTGACAAGGGAGTAAGAAAAGCAGGATAGAGTAGGGGAAAGAACTGTTATGGTCTCAGTATAATTGAGGTTTGGCCCAGTTCATGGCATGTCGGGGCAGGAGATGGAGAGGGAAAGGAGCCGGTAATGTCTAGGTACTCCTCACAGGCGTCCTCACAGACAGTAGGATTTCAGCCATGAGAGGAGCCTTGTGCATCCTCTATGGGTTAGTTGTGGGATGCAGACAGTGTGGGGTGATCACTTCTTGGGAATATTTGGCTTGTTTGCTCTCTGAGACCATTCTTCAGAGGAGGCAGGTAACTGTGAATCTTTAGGAGCAGATAGAGACTAGGTGCTCCAGTCCTGTAAAGATTTAACTAGGCATCCGAAATACTAGCCTATTATTTAGCAACAAATATGAGATATATATTTACTATAACTTAACTTTGAAGAAAGCTCTATAGTTATCTAATGAATCTCATAGTGGATCTGCAATGTGTAACTGTACAGAAAGTGCAATAAAATTACTATAAAATTGTAATTTTTTTCTTTACAGTCTTTGTATTCATAGGGACTCATATAAACTTGCATTTCTATAATAATAATAGCTCACCTTTTACTAACTTTTTACTTTATGCTGGTACTATGCTGTATTTTGTAAGTGTTAATCTAATCCTCCCACTAACCTATTGTGATATGATTTTACACTCATGGATTGGAAAACTGAGGCTTCAAAGAGGTTCTGCATCTTGCACAAAGTTTACACTACTAGTGAATGGTGGAGCTGGGATTGGAACCCAGGGCAATTAGACTGCAGAGCACATACAGTCAACCACTAAATGTTACAGCCTTCCTTTATGAGTAGTCAGTCTGTCCTTAGTTCATATGTTGAGTAGCTATTTATGTAGGTATGTTCTCTCACCAACTAGTTTATAGGCTCCTGGAAGGCAAGAACCAAGAATGTATTGTTTTGGAAACTTCCTTCATTATTCCGAGCATGCCACAGGTGTTTTATACATAAATATGAGTTGAATCAGGGAGCAGCCATCAACTTCCTCATAATTTAGGCTGAATATCTATATACATACCATATACCAATTGTTTCTTTAAGTTTGAAGACACTAAATTATTAGTAGCTAAGGTTAGCAACCTTTCTTTCTGAATTAAGTAGTTTATTCCATAGGAGTTGCTCCGTGCAGTGAATAGTTGAACCTTGAAGATTCATGATCACCAGCTGCTAGTGTAGTTTTTTCTGGTGTTGAGTTGTCCATAGATACGAACCAAAGAAACAGAAGTTCCAGTTAAGAAAACCAGTTAGAACTCTTTGTGCAAAATCTAATTATAGAGTTATAAGTTTGAAAATTTTAAATAAATCACAATTACTAACTTTTGTCTCTTTTATACATATTTAGGTTTTGTAGGTCTGTTTAATCTGCTGCTCTTATGGCCAGGTTTCTTTTTACTTCATTATACTGGATTTGAGGACTTTGAGTTTCCCAATAAAGTAGTATTAATGTGCATTATCATTAATGGCCTTATTGGAACGGTTCTCTCAGAGTTCCTGTGGTTGTGGTATGTACTATTTATTACACTATCATTTATTAGTTACCAGTTTATGGACTTTGGGATAGATTAAGTATTTTATATTTCTTCTGTCTTTTGATGGTTCCTCCTGTGCACCTTCCCACCCCGCACACTTCACAATTTAATAAAGTAACTCTACTAGAGCAAGAACTTTGTCTTTTAACTTCTGTGCACCCATTGTGTGGAGTATTACCTTGCACATAGAATGAGCTCAACAAATATTTGTTGAATAAATTTCTGATGAACATAAATGATCTACATTTGTAAAAGTGTTTTAAAGGCAGAATGTTATATAAATGAGAGGTGCCATTACCTAATGGACATCTAAACTTACGAGGTTTATATTCTAAATATGAATAACATGAGTTCTGAGTGAGAATCTAGGGAGCTTTGCTTATTTAGGAGACTTTGGAATGTCTGGTCGTTCATAGATGCTTTTTGTTTTTTTATTCTTAAGGCTTTTCGTGTAGGTGAGCCAGATGTGTAACCCTAAACCTCGATTAACTTGGAATGATAACATGCTTTGAAATGTTATAATACCAAGTATGTTGATATGTCATAATGATCCTAAAATAGTTTGAAGACAATATTATGTGTGGTGTTTAAGAAATCTTTCAGATATAGAGCTTGATACTTAGTCCTGTTTCCATCTAATAGGAACTGAAAAAAAAAAAAAAAAAAACACAAATTGTACCTAAACTCCTAAAAGGAATTTTTTATTATATGCTAGTTAAGACTACTAACTAGTTTTCCCTTGCAAAAGACTACAACAAAAGTAGCCTTTTCCATGGATTTCCTTAATGCTTTGCCTGTACTTTCCCCCTTCCTCAATTAAGGAAATTTCTCTGTTTTCTTGATAGTCTCCCACACTCCCTTTCATTTGTAGTACTGAAAGATTAACTTTCATTTGTAGTAATTTATGTATTTAAATTCCTTTGCTGATCTAAAACTCTTTGATATCAGAATCCATTTACTCATTCATTCTTCCATCTTTCATTGCATGTATTTTAGGTGCGCATCAAAGAGAGTTATGTATTTTATTTCCTATATTATATATCATATACTCTCTTTCATCCTATTCTTTTCTATCAATTTTGGTATTTCTTTTGTCTCATTTCTCTTGCCTGTCTCTACTCTTGGGTCTGGACAGGTAGAATTACTTACTCTGGTAGAGTTTTGATTGAACTCAGTTGAGTCGTGAAGAATTGTTGATCTTCAGCCATTTTTTACTGCAATTTAAATAATTATGTGTACTTAACTATATTTTAATACAAATTCATGTTTTCTAGTTCTTTAAGTTTAGTTTAAATTAGAAAATTTGAAAGCAAATGAATATATTTCAAAGCAATAATTAAATTTTTCTTTGGGTGTTGGCTAGTGAAAGGGTTTAGTATGATGCTTATTACATTAAGACTCATAGTAAACATGGACTGTGCCACCTGTAAGTATTAAAATGCTCATTCTTTATTGAGAGCTTTATTTTTAATAAACATATACAATAGAGTTTTATTATGTTTAGCAGAATTTGATGTAGGTTCTGGAGGATGATCAAGCATGACATGTAATTTCTCTATGTGAGTTTTTTAGTTGCTCCCTTGGAAAAACTTTACATTTAAATAAATAATAATATGTTTTGAAATTTTTTTAATATAACTTTTTTTAGAATGAAAAGAGTAATTCATGCAAAGGTATACAAAAGGGTATACGATGAAAAGGAAATCCTATTATCTCTTTTTCACTCCAAATCTCCATTCCTTTCTTTCATAGACAACCACTGTTAACTTCTAAGCCTTCTACAAATTTTTCTGTACGTGCAGAAGGGTGTGTCAGTCTCCTAATTACCACCCCCCACTCCAACAAATTGTTTTATTTTTATTTATTTTTTTTTTAATTTCTTTTTTCAACATTTATTTATTTTTGGGACAGAGAGAGACAGAGCATGAACGGGGGAGGGGCAGAGAGAGAGGGAGACATAGAATCGGAAACAGGCTCCAGGCTCTGAGCCATCAGCCCAGAGCCCGACGCGGGGCTCGAACTCACGGAGCGCGAGATCGTGACCTGGCTGAAGTCGGACGCTTAACCGACTGCGCCACCCAGGCGCCCCAAATTGTTTTATTTTTAAGACACAAATGGGAGCATACTATAGATAGTGTTCTGTACTTTGGGTTTTTTTCACAGATTATCTTATAAATCTTCACATATCAGCACTTAGGTTCAGTTCATTTTTAAAAGCCTATGTATAGTTCTAATACATTATGTTTCAATCCATTATGTAACATAATAAGTAGAATATAATGTATGTTACTGGTTCCTTATTGAGAGGCATTTTAAGTTTCCATTCCTTTACTTTGTAAATAAAATAGCATTGAATATTCTCCTATATGTCTTTGGGTATATATGTAAGCATTCTCTAGGATAAATATCTGTAAGTGGAAAAGACTGAGTCAATTATAGGGACTTTAGATTTTGATAGAGAATTGCAATGTTACTCTCCACAGAGGAAACACAACTTATATTCCCAGCTGTGTATATATGAGTATTGATATATGAGTATATGAGTATTGTTGAATAGTTAAATTATACAAAGTCATATATTATGATAAAAGCTATATTTATCCTTACCTAGAATGGATTTTTCAGGATCTCAAGAAGGTTTATTTTTCAGATACACTCTAGTACTCGAGTGTTTAGAGTACTAATGATAACAACTCAGTAGCAGCAAACCAGTCAGTGAAGAAACAAACATATCCCTTATACTCTGGGTGTTTTTGGCAACAAAACAAGTATAAGAAACATATCTCTCTATATTTTACCTTTTTTTAAATTATAAGAAAATACACATTTCTCAGAAGTCATAATTTGCATGTATAATGATTCCCTTCTTTGGGAGAAGCAGGGTTATTCTATGTTTAACTGTAAATGGAACAGTAAACTTCAGTGTACATAATCAAGGGCTGAGTAGTAAACTACAGATTTAAAAGTATGGTTGTGAAATTTTTTTTGTAAATTAAAGATGTGTTCTTGTCCCTCATTGTTTATTTTTAAAAAATTGAGGTGTGCTGTAAAGCGCATATACTGTACCATTTGTATTAGATGTTGAATGGTAGCACCTAGTTCTCTGTCTCAGCGTTTCCCAGAGTGTGCCCCTGAAATGATAATAAATGATAAAAGGATTCAGCCATCAGCTAAATTAGGAAAAGGCAGTATAAGTCAAATAGTTTTCTTTTTCTATATTTATTTTGAGAGAGAGAGCATGCACATGCAAGCACAGGCGGTGGAGGGGCGGTGGGAGACAGAATCCTAAGCAGGCTCCGTGCTCTGCGCTAAGCTTGATCTCATGACAGTGAGATCATGACATCAGCTGAAATCAAGATTCGGATGTTTAACCAACTTAGCCACCCAGGCACCCCAAATAGTTTCCTTTTTAATACTTCATCTCAGACTCTTTATGATAGTACTTTGTGTTACAAGTCTCTAAGTACATATGCTGCATTAAAAAAGGAAAAATTGACCTCCTGAACTGTCTTTTCACAGAGCAGTTAGCTCATAAGTAGTGGGAACCACTAGTACTTGAGTTCTCTTTCCTGCATTAAGAACTAATGGTATAGCCTCTAGCGAATATGTTGAGTGACACTTTATCAAGATAGCCTCTTTTATTGCAGGATAGCATTATTAATACTAATATATACTGAGCTAGAATTTACTAACCTAGAATTTCCATGGGTCTGTAAGTCACAATTACATGCATTACAGTTTTATCTTGGGTTATAATTTCTTTTTTTTCTTTTTTTCTTTTTTAAAGTAACCTCTGCCTGCAATGTGGGGCTCGAACTCATGACCCTGAGATCAAGAATCTCATGTTCTACTGACTGAGCCAGCCAGGCGCCCTGTTTTCTTTTCATACAAATTATTAGTCTGTATAAATGGCTTACCTATTTGGTATAATGCTTTCTTTCATTTTTTTTTTTCTTTCAACTAAACAAAATCATGTGCAGATTGCTATTGCAAAATTTGATACCAACATTGGTAGTTCAAGGGGAAAATAAAGTGAAGAGCTTAAGTTTGGTTAGGACATTTGCTAGAAAAATGGAAAGCAATAAAGAAGTACCATTAAAAAATAACCAGTCCTTTTCAATGCTGAGCCAAACCAAAAGAACAACACAGGTCAGAAGACTATTTTAGTTTTCATGAGAGTGAGATATTTTTGGTTTGGTGAAAGACTCACGTGTTGGCTTATCACTTTCTTAGAAGTCTGTGGTGTGAAGTGTTGTCCTGCAGTTTAATAAAGCTGTTTCCTTTGTTAGCTAAGTATCGTCATTACAAAACTATGAGAACTCTTTCAGCAATTTTATTAAAAATGTTAATGAAATAGAAGCTATGCATCCAAATTGAATAATATCTGTAAGCAGATCTGGAAAAAGGCATAAAGTACTTTGAAAGTTTTATTCTTACTTATTTGGATTTTTAGTATTTGAAGGTAAACTTTAAGAATCTTTCTAGTTGCTTTATTGTGTCTGAGTCTGTCCTAAGCTTTTGTTTTTGCTCCTGATCTCTCATGTCCATATTTCCTTTGGTTTTTTTTACTCTTCTAATATGGAAACATGTATTTTCTTCTTTTTCCTTTTTAGGGGCTGCTTTCTTACCTCATCGTTGATAGGCACACTTGCACTAAGCCTTACAATACCTCTGTCCATAATAGCTGACATGTGTATGCAAAAGGTAAGACGCACTATTTATTAGATATTTTAGATGTAGTTTTAAAACAGAGACAGTGAAAGTTAGGGCACATGATTAAATGTCCCAAGCTGCTTTACTACATAGAGATATATAAAAAGTACCAAAGAAATGGATAATCTCTTACATTTTTAGCTTTTCAATTTTTTTTTCTTAATTTCTTAGTGAAGAACAAACAGTATCTTTATATTTAGTTCTCCAGTTTTAGAGCTGATTATTGGATGTTTTCTTTGGTAAGTCAGTGGTATAGGATAGAAAATGGGATATATCTTATTATATAATTAGTGGTGTTTTGATTTCTAAGATAAATTCCAAAGTTTCTTTAATAGTGTGATACTATTATCAGTCTGAGCAACAGGAATAATGTTTCTCAGCAAATGCTCATTTCTGTCTGGTTCAGGAGGGGCAAGTGCTCTGTTCCTCTTCTGTGATGTCCTGGTCTGGATGCAGGGACTTTTATGATGAACATTGGCAATGATAACATCACAGAAAAGAGAATACCTTCTAACAGCCCGAAGGGAGGAGTTTCTTTAGTGCTTTTGGGGGTAAGGGGGAGAAAGGCATGCCATATGTATTCAACTAAAAGATGTAGTATAGTCATTTATCAGTTTAGTGTTTGTAAAACTTTGAACCAGGAATTAAGTAACAAAATTGTGTGTGTGTGTGTGTGTGTATGTGTAGTTTGGTTTAATACAATTTGAAGAGGGAATACTTGAAAGCCCTAAGGCTTATAATGTGTAGAAATTATAATCAAAGTTTTAAAGATTTTTTTTTTAGATCTTTGTGCAGTTCTTAGGATAAAGGCAAAATACTCTCAATGATATGTATTTATTTAAAAACCGGTTCTGTGCTGATACTTTGTTTCATGGCTCAGTAAATTCTTGCTTATTTGTCATGGTTATTAACAGAGTTTCTCCTTAATTTAGGTTATCTTCTATATCATGCATTTTCAAAGAACGAGAATATTGTAACATATACATAACACTGAAGTTATACATCATTAGATTCTTTATAGGTTTAAATAATATCCAGGTCCTTCCACATCTCATGATCTTGAATATCAACCAAAATTGCTCTAGTGAAACTAGGGGAGTGCTGTATAAGAGGATTTTGGTAGACTACTGTGTAAATGAGCTTTTCTGTACTGATATTTTGAAAATACCAGCTTTTGCTGATTTGAAAAATAAAAATTGAAGGTTAATTTTAGGATTTTTAAAACACTGTCACAGGGGATCTAATTTTATTTAATGAGTATGTAATTTATGGATTCAGATATTTTAAGATGAGGGCAAAACATAAGGAAAATGAAGATAAATGATTGATTGATTAGAAAAACATAACCAGTCTATAACCAGTCTTTTCTCGATTGTCTTCACATCTCGAATTGGACAGCCAGTTAAATGAGTTGGCTGGGCCTCCAGTGAGAATCAAGGGTAGGAAGATACTTTCTAGAAAAAGTGGCAGGGTGTCCCAGAACTGTAATAGAAACAGTAGAACTCTACTTTCATGTTTTTTTTTTTTTTTTAATTCTAATAAGCAACTATATTTATATATAGTTTCTGAAATTTCAGCATTTATCAGTATTTTTTATTGTGCTTAAAATAAATTATTTAAACCTATTTATAATTGATATTTTGTATGAGAGGAAGCATCTCTGCTAGTATTCACATTTATATCCATATATGGTCAGGTTTAGACAGTAATGTAGACAATTTTTGTCATTGTCTTCATTTTATTTTATTTTTAATTTTTTAATGTTATTTATTTTTGAGAGAGAGAGAGGGCAAGCAGGGGAGGAGCAGAGAGAGAGGGAAACACAGAATCCTAAGCAGGCTTCAGGCTCCGAGCTGTCAGCACAGAGCCCAACATGGGGCTTAAACTCACAAACCACGAGATCATGACCTGAGCTGAAGTTGGACACTCAACTGACTTGAGTCACCCGGGCACCCCTCAGTGTCTTCATTTTAAAATGCTGTCTTCATAGCTTGTTGGAAATAAAATCAGAACTTTTTTATTATGTGGCAACACATAAATAACTGCATTGTTACAGGTGAACTTTGCTTTTAAAGGTCAAGTAGGATTTTACCCACCTTTACAAAGTTTACTTTTACTCAATTGTAAAATAGGGTTTTAGCTGAATATTCATGAAATCACTCTTATCTACTATATCTTTAACTTTCATTAGTCATAAGTTTTCATACTTTTTCTGGTCTTGGGTCATTTAAATACGTCATGGCTTTTCTAGATTATTAATATTCTGGCAAATATTCCAAGAATATGTTTTGCCAATAATTTGATAGCATTGTGAAGGCTTTTTAGTTTCTCTTACTGACTGCTCTTTCCTGGGTATTCTTACGCTCACAGCCTGTGTGTGTATCTGCAAGCAGGACATGCATATTAAAAGTTGTCAGTGATTATTCTTGCATTATGCATTGTGAGTCCCTCATAAAAAATATTCTCACAAAACCCCTTTGCTCTGACTAATGGTGCTGTGAACTGGAGTAGTATATGTTTCCCACCAGAGGGAGTCTTGCTTATGATTCTAAACTGCACTTTTTTTTTTTTTAATACTTACAGAGAACAAGCAGTTTTTCTTATTTTAAAGATAGGAGTTACTATTTTCATCAGTATGTTGAAAGCAAATCACACCACTGGGTTGCAGCTGAGTCTCAATCAGTGCAGCCTTCTTTGACAATTGGTTTTGATTCTTAGTTGAATCTAGATGGTAGAGGTAAACTAATGAAGGGAAAGATTTTTCTTCACTTTATGGCATCTCATTATCTTCAATTTTCTTGACAACCCTGATAAAATGATGGATTGGAGGCTCAACCTTGATGATATCTGATGGGCTCTTCACCCCTGAGGCCCTGCTTGCTGCTGTCTTCTCTGGCTCACGTTTCTTAGTAAAAGTGTTCTTGTTTGTTGTCTTTAGTGTACTTAAGCCATGATTTCCTTTTGGAGTTTTTTTCATTTGTTACTACATAATCAAATTATTTTAAGAGTAAGCAGGAGAATTTGTTGCAAATTAAAAAAAAATTTTTTTAATGTTTATTTATTTTGAGAGAGAGACTGAGAGTGAGCAGCAGAGGGACAGAGAGAGAGGGAGACATAGAATCCAAAACAGGCTACAGGTTCTGAGCTGTTAGCACAGAGCTCAATGTGGGGCTCGAACCCACGAACTGTGAGATCATGACCTGAGCAGAAGTCGTATGCTTAACTGACAGAGCCACCCAGGTGCCCCTGATGCAAACTGTTAATTAAAGGTTTGCACAAGTTGCACTTGAGGGTTTTTGGTGCTGTCTTTGGGAAGGAATGGTAACATAGCACAATGTATCACAACATACTATAGCATAGTTTTTTAAAATGTGAGTTTTTGGAGCACCTGGCTGGCTCAGTTGAGTGTCTAACTCTTGATTTCAGCTCAGGTCATGATCCCAGTGTCATGGGATTGATCCCCATGTCAGGTTCCACACTGAACCTGGATTCTCTTTCTCCCTGTGCCACTCTACCCTGCTCGTGCTCACTCTCGCGCGCGCTCTCTCTCTCTCTCTCTCTCTCTCTCTCTCTCTCTCTCTCTCTCTCCCTCTCCCTCTCCCCCTCCCCCTCTATCTGTAAAATAAAAAAGTAAAAATAAATAAAAATGTGAGTTTTTGAAGATGACTTCAAAACTGAAGGGAGGATCTACTTGAGGATCGGCAGTAATCAGTACAGGAAAAAAATGGGCAATGTGTTGTGGAAGACAAAGCTAAATGGTTTGTAATTCTGCTCTCAGATGCGCTATGCCTAATACAGGAAAAGCATGCCTTCTGGCTTTCCTAGGCCATTTTCCAAGCAAGGCATGTTTTTGTTGGTAATTTAAGCAAGTGGAATCATATGCTGAAGTTCTGAATCCTCATATTTAATAATATACTTAATATATTATTAATGCTAAGTATTATCTTCTTGGTGTTTTGACTTATTCCTGCAGATTTTCATAAATGGAAAACTTATTTTAAAGAATAAAGTTGTCTTAATGATAATGGTGGATTGTTTTTATTTTTCTATCTTTTATTTTTAGGTGCAGTTTTCTTGGTTATTTTTTGCAGGCGCGATCCCTGTATTTTTTTCATTTTTTATTGTAACTCTCCTCTGCCATTATAATAATTGGGATCCTGTGATGGTGGGAATCAGAAGAATTTTTGCCTTTATATGCAGAAAACATCGTATTCAGAGGTATATTTGGTTCCAGTATAAGTTTTTAAAAATATAATCCTTGCTATTTAAACTGGAAATCGTATCGTGCTGGACTAATTTGTAGACACTTTGGGAAGAATTACCGAAAGATTATAATTTTATATGTACTATGCCACATAAAATTAAAATAAGTTGTTTAGATCCTTTGTGTGGTAAGATAGTTTCTTCACAACTACTTTAAAAAATGTTTTGATTTATAGGTAAAACCAAAGTGCTTACTGTTTTGCTGTGATGAATTTAAATGTAGAAAACTTTCATTGGTGTGAACAAAATTTAAATAAAATATGATAACACTGCTTCAAATATCTTTCTTTTTTAAGAGAGAAAGATTTTTACATCCTACTATAAAAAAAACTTGGGGCATGTTGTTGGGAAGTCTTGCCTTAGTCTTAGTGTTGACCTCACAGCTTCAGCCAGTAGAATAGATAATTTTTAAGGGCTCCTTTCCATTCAAAAGCTTTCCTTAACTATTGCCTTAAAAACATTTTTTTTAAGGGTTCCAGAAGACAGTGAACAGTGTGAGAGTCTCATTCCTATGCACGGTGTTTCTCAGGAGGACGGAGCTAGTTAGCTGTTGTCTGTAGTCCAGGTTTGTATGTTAGCTAGTATTAGTGCTGAATAAGGTTCTTTATTCCTGTAATCTCAAATACTGTCTAGAGGGTAAGGGAGTCAAGCTCTGGACTCATACTGCCTGGGTTCCAATTCTAGCTTCTCTGTGCACTAGCTGTGTGACCTTATACAAGGTTCTTCACCTGTCTGTGCCTCAGTTTTCTTATTTGTGAAGTGGGGTTGTGGTAGTCCCTCCTCTCTCATAAGATTACTGGGAATATTAAATACTTGGTAAGATTTAAAGTGTGCAATAGTGCCTGACTCAAATTAAGTGATCCCAAGTTCAACTATTACTTTTATTCACGCTAAGGATCATAATTTTATTTAATAATACACTTTAGAAAAATGTTTTTCCTCTAGTATAAAAGTAAGAAAAAATATATCAATTTGGTGTATATCCAGTCTTTTCTCTGTATGTCTGTGTGTGTTTTCCACAACTGGCATAGTGTATATCCTGATTCTCTGACTATGCTTTTTCAATTAATGTTTCAAGAACATTTCCCCATTTTTAAAAAATTGTAAAAAATACTATCTTTTATATTTCTGACAAGACAGACGAGTACATGGTGTTTTTATCTTTCGCTGCATCAATGCTTGAAATACATCTAACATATATTTTGGCAGCTATAAAAGTAGTTATGTACTTATTTAGAATGAGAAATCACAGTAAATTACTGAAATTCTGCAGATTCAGGTCCCTTTCTTCTAAGATAACCTGAGGCAGTTTATATTGAAATGTTTCCTGACTCAGCTGGGCTTCCCCTCCTCACTTAGAACATTTAACAACTCCTGTCAACTCCTTGCACTCAAATTGGCCTTTGAAGGTTAAGTGTCATCCTCTTTGTGGCAGATTCACCTCTAACCTAGGACTAAGTGTCTTGGTCTTGTGTTTTCCTTTGGTCATTTTGTATTCCAGCTTTTACTGTTACGATGGTCACCCATGCACATAGTTGAGAGAGTTCGAGTTCTAGTTCTACGAGATTGCTCATACAGAGCGGCTGCCGCCTGCCCTGCCCACCTGCTTCTGCTCTCGTCCCACTCCAAGAAGTCAACGTTAAACTCGTCAGTTGTTTTGACCCCCCTCTTCCCCCCCCTCCCCCCACCCCACCTCACACACTGTCTTCAAGTACCACACTTATACTTCTGTTTCTTGATTTCTCTGTTTTAGGCATCTTCAGTTGATGTTCCCACTTTGGTAGATGAGGATAGATTACATTCAAGTTTCATCCTCCTATCTCCCCACCCCACTTGCCTGCTTTTCCACCACCTCCTCATCCCAGTGTACTTATTGTATAATTATGGATAGATTTGTAAGCAGTGTTTGCATGGTCATGGTGATGTAAATGTTACTTTTACCTGAGTCGTGGTGGATTGTGCTTGGCATTTCCACAGTCCAGAGACCCTTTGTTACACTTTTAGAGAATGCACCTCACATTTTCTCTGGGGATAGAGAAGGGGCACTTGACCAGCTGTAAAAAGTAAGGCAGGACATTTGAATGTCTAACTGCTTTTTCTATAAACCGTGCCAGTCTTTCTGTTTTAGCTGTTTCTTCACTCCTCCTTTTAGAGATACCTGCTTCGCTGTTGTTTTCTAGTCTCTGCTCTTCCCTTTGTCCATGTGACAAAAATCCCTTTATTTTCTTTTTACTGAGGTTTTGGCAGCAAAGTAGAACCAAATATGTTTACTTACCATCTTTAAATTTTAAAAAGTACATATAGTTATTTTTTAAAGCTTTGTAGTGCTGTAACGTATGCACTCTCTCCCTACTGTGTGTGCATTATTCCCATGGTCACACTCATGCCCACCCCAGCAAGGACTCAATAAATTTGGGAGTGAGAACTGGATAAGAGGAGATAGTGAACTCGGCAGAGTGTAAAGGAAAGGTGTGGCAGGAGTCTTTGTTGCATCGGGGTAATGGTGGGTATGCCATGAGTCAAACTGTCACCACATGATCTGTAAGCAGTGTTGGCCTTAGACACTGCTGTGGAACTCACTCCCATGCGCTTTTAGTGCTCACCTCCGGTTCCAGTATCCAGTTGTTAAGTGTAATAAACTGTGTTTGTTATATATTTCAATGTTAAGATAATTTGCTTTTTACAGTATAAACTGTAAAAATTAAAGCTATGACAGTTATAATCTAATGATGATTTTGTGTTTGTTTGTTTTTATTTTTAGCTTGATAATGGAACATTATGCAGCGAAGAGACAATCCCTGGCAAGTTTTTGTAGAAAATGTTTCAGTGCCTAGTCTGAAAAATAACAGTTTCAGTTCTTTGGAACTCTAAAATATATTTTCCTCATACCTGTTTTCTTCATTTCATAATGAAGTACTTTGCTATGTAGCTGTGTACATATCACCACAGTTATAGGAAGTTCCAGTCCACAGTCCCGCTAAAAGACCAACCTGCCTTACACATCTCAAGGAATTCAGCTGATGAAATAATTTGAACTAATCAAGGAATAAAATTCTGATGTTCTGGAGACTTTATTTTCACATTATTTGTTAAACACTGGGCTATATTATGAAAATGTTTTCAAGAAATCATTTAAGTATATAGATCAGTGTTTCTTACAGATAAAATGATAAAATAAGCTGCCTATAATAGGTATGGACTATACTTTTAAGTTTCGTAGAATATTGCAAATTAACAACACAGAAAAATGTTTAATTTTATGCAAGTGTGTCCATGCAAATTTAGTGGGACTTTAAAGAGAATCAGTCTCTGAGAAAAATCTGGTTCACTCACACTACATATGCTGTATTACCCTTTCATAGCATTAGGTGCCTTGTATTTTAAATCTGTGACAAACTATGACAAATTTTTAAAGGGGAAGTATTATTGTAAAATGAAGAATTATGTATTTCTAAAGGCTGTATTGCTGTAAATTTAATTGATAAAGCTCTGCTTGATTTAGAGTTTTGAAGAAATATTCTCTCTTCAATTAAGACATTTTCATAATGGAATGATTTAAATTGAAGTGATGAAGAGTATTATTGAAATAAAATGTTTATATATATGTATTTGCGTGCTACAGATCTATGAATTGGTTTCTGATTTTTTTTCATATATGTGCCAAATTACTCTAGAACTGGATGTCTCTTAAATAATTCTAGTTTTCCAAAATAAATGTTTAATGGTTAAATATTTTACCTTGTTTGTTAAGAAGGTAAAAAAAAAAATACTTTAAAAATTCCATTTGAATTTTTCCTCTACCAAGCTTAAGTTAAATATAAAATACTCCTAATTACAACTCTTAAATTTGAGTTTTATATGTACTTACTTTGCAACTGCCCCTGTTCACTGCAGACGTCAGTGAATGAACAGGTGTCTCAGGATTCATCTAGACTTTTGATGAATCACCCATTTCCTTTTCAAGTTTTGTGAAAATAGTTCATTTCTCTTCAAAATTTCCTAACAGATCTGATTTTTAAAAATCTCTTTGCAGTGTTTGGCTTCAGTTTGTGTTATTCACACTTTTAAAGTTGTTTTGGTGTTACCATAAGTCTAAAATGGAGTTTAACCATCTTTTTGCTTGTCCTGAGATCTTTTATATTAGCTTAAAAGATTGTTTATTATGTTAAATTAAAAAAAACAAACAGTTCTCCTATTTAGTGCCACCAATAATTCTTTTAAAGCTAAAAGTAGTATTGATTTTGTTACTGTGACCCAGGGTAAAGGCATTGTAAAGAATATGGACCTATAATGAATTTTTGAAAAAAATATTTATTTAGTTTTGGGAGAGTGCAAGTGGAGGAGGGTAGAGAGAGGGGGACAGAGGATCCTAAGTGGGCTTTGCGCTGACAGGCTGACAAGCAGCGAGTCTGATGTAGGCTCAAACTCATGAACTGCGAGATAGTGTCCTGAGATGGCCGAAGGTGGACACTCAACCAACTGAGCCACCCAGGTACCCCTGCCTCTTTTTTTTAAGTAGGCTCCATGCCCAACATGGGGCTTGAACTCATGACCCTGACATCAAGAGTTGGATGCTTTACTGACCGAGCCAGCCAGGCTAAGGAATTTTTTCTTAAAAAGAAATTAATGAAGTAACATTTCAATAGCTCAAGCTTCAGTTGAGGTTTATTTATCTAGATACCTTTACTTTCTGTTTTTTTCTGTTTTGTCACCAATACCTTCAACAATTACAAGGTAAAATCGTTGAAACAGTGAAGGCAGAATTCAAAATTTAAATTATTCTGTAAAAATGGTAGGAAATGAGGTTGAACTTAGAATTTTTTGGGTTTTCTTATGCTCTGTGTTCACATGTCTTACAGATCATGTGTTGTCACTCAAGGACTCAGTAATAAGCCTTAGTTGGCATGCTGGTTAGACTTCTTCCACTAGGCTACTATGTTTTGTTTTTTGTTTTGTTTTTTGTATTCTTAATTTAAGAACAACCTCTTTAGAAGGAAGCATCATTAAATCAGTTAACTGGAAGTACAAATTATTGCTGCTTCACTCATCTACCTATTACCTTTTCTCTCAGGTGTTGTCTGAATGATTTTTTTGTTTGAATACTGCAGCCACAAAGACTGAGCAGTTGGGGACTTCCTTTCTGCACCTTTGTAGTCAAGGGTTCATCTGCTCAAAAAATAAAGTTGTGGTTTACTTCCATTCTGTGATTTCCCAGACATGTAGGCCCAAGGCCCTCAGATTGCAGCAGCCTAATTGCAGGCCTCTGCAAATGTTGGCAGGGTTACATTCTAGTAACTGCTCCTGTTCTCCCTCTGTTAGAGCAGTACTGGTCCACAGTTCTGTTTTTCTGAATCCAAAGACCACATGGAGCAGGGGCGCCTGGATGGCTCAGTCGGTTGAGTGTTTGACTCTTGATTTCAGCTCAAGTTGTTATCTCAACGTTTGTGGGATTGAGCCCCTCGTCCCCAGCTCTGCACTGACTGTGGAACCTCCTTGGGATTCATTCCCTCTCTCCCTTCTCTCTCTCTCTCTCTCTCTCTCTCTCTCTCTCTCTCTCTCTGTCTTTCTCTCTCCCCCGCTCTGCCCCTTCCCTGCTCACACGCTCTCTCTCTAAAATAAGAAAAATTAAAGTAAAAGACAAAATAGGGATTTCTGATTCCTTCTTTCAGTCTTGGACTTTTCTTCCTATATGTAATTTAAATCCCACTCTTAAATGTTTTAAATTATGACCTTATGTTTGATGAACATCAGACTCTGAATTGAAACAAAACTGAAAAATGAAGCAGCCATACAAGTGCTTCGATGAATGCTTGTTGGAGCTCATAGAAGCCATTAGCTGTAGGTGATACACCTATACTTTAAATAAATTTTGAATTTTTAAGAAGTTAATATATTGGCTTCTATCAGCCTGGCTTAGTTAATTCCTTACATTAAACTGATTTTCCTCTGGTAGCTGATGAATAAAGTTTATTGTTTCTATAGAAGTGAACTCACAAGGTTAAATGTTAATGTTCTCAAAGGAATACTGCCTTGTTGCAGGAAGAATGCTAATATCCCATTATGGTCGTTCATGCAGAGCTGATTTGCGGTTGCAAGGTATTACTTCTCTGGAAGCTAAGGGTTTTCGGATGTCAGTGTGGTAAGGTATGTGAGCACTAATCTTCAGTGTGCTGGTTGAAGAAACAAAGTATCTGGAAAGAAGAATAAAGTAGTAATTAATTAGAAAATATTTTTTTCCAGAATCATATTAGCAAATAAATGAAATTTTTTATTTTAAGCAATTCTAGTTGTTATAATTCTTCATTTCTCCCTACTTTCCTTTTGAAATATTCTGTATTACTGAATAATATTTTAGGAAGAATTCACAGAAATAATTAGTATTTGTGACATCTGCAGATTTAATTTCTATTTTGTAATGGTGATGTGACTAATACGAGATTTTCAGTTTACAGAATTTGAAGTTAGGATTCTATTTTAATATTTCATGTACCAAAAGTTTCATTTAGATAAATTGAGATATACTTTTTGCATAGACTTGCAATTTTTAGACTCCCCCCCCCATTTCCTTATTTTAATATTATCAGCTTTATCGGTGTACACAAATTTTGTTTTGTAGTTCATGTACTGTATTTACACAGGTAATCTCCCTTTAAATCTTAATAAACTGGGGACACAGATGAGTTCATTATAAATTAGAAGCAAATAATGACTTGGGAATTCACTGTTACATTGACATGAAGCTTTTCTGTTTTGCTGTCAGACATAATGATTGCATGATAATTGAAATGTTTATTTTAACTTTAACTCTTATTTAGATTACCTTATTTTCATTCTGATTTTTGGTTATCTAGAAAAATTGTGGTTTATATATTTTAAAAACTAAGCACCACTTTAATGTCATTGCATTTAAAACAATGTTTTCTGGTAAAAATTTTCATGTGCAACATACGTTATTAGAATCTCAACAATGAAATCATTGACATATATTTAAGGAAAAGTTACGTGGGGAAACTAGTACTCTGGTTAGGCATATTTGCTGAAATGCTAAAAATATCTAATGAGAACATTTCGAGTTTTCAGTAAGATGAATGTGAATTTATTTTTGAGTTGGGAATTTGCAGTGGGGAAGTACTCAGATGAAGACATTTCCTTCATGATATTTCAAAGTTGGAAAAGAAATATTTCCAAATTGGAACTTTTAAAGTGAAACTTTTAACAAGGAATATCATGAACTTTTTAGTTTTTAATTTTACATATTGTTTCATTCTTAAGAGTTACTTTTATTAACTTTAACTTAGATCCTATATACTAAGCCTTCAGTATTTCTTTACTTGGTTTCTCTCTCTCTCTCTCTCTCTCTCTCTCTCTCTCTCTCTCTCTCTCATTTTTTTTAAGTGTTTATTTATTTTGAGAGAGAGAGAGAGTACACTAGCAGGGGAGTGGCAGAGAGAGAGAGAGAGAGAGGAAGAGAGAGAATCCCAAGCAGACTCCACACTGTCAGTACAGAGCCCGATGGGGGCTCGATCTCACAAATTGTGAGATCCTGACCGGAACCAAGATCAAGAGTTGGACACTTAACCAACTGAGCCATCCAGGCACCCCTTTACTTGGCTTTTCTATAATTAGTTTTAATGAGAGCAAGTAATTAAATAAGATCAGTCAGGCAAGAGTACTTATTAATTATTAATTTCAGCGGGTCCTTGAAAGGCAGGCAGATTTGTTTCAAGAGTCTTACTTTTTGACACAAGGTCAAAACAGTTCTTTAGAATCTTACTACCAGTATTTGCTTATTTGGAATAGCTTTCACATTTTTTTCTTAGGAAAAAAATCAGTGTCAGTTAAACCATGTAACATCAAAACAGAATTTTGGTGAAGGCTATCCTTGTCTTACTCTGGTATAAAGTATAGTAATACATTTTGTGTGTGGTAGCTTAGTGTAAGATTATACTTTAATATACATTCTCCAAGGAAAGCTTATAAGAGACAACATGCTAGAGAGCCGTGGCTCTCACTGCATGTGCATCAGCATCACCTGCAGGGCTTGCTGGATGCCCGCCCCCCCCGCGCGCGCCACCAGGGCCCATTCAGTAGGTCTGGGAGAAGGCCTGGGAATTTGCATTTCTAACAAGTTTCCAAGGAATGCCCCTGGTACTGGTCCCAAGACCACACTTTGTAGATACCCTGAGGAAAGGGCATTAACTCTGAAGTTGGATTCTCCCTGTTCCTATTAGCAATCTAATTTGGGGGCAATTATTTAATCTGAAATATGATAGTGAAGTCAGAAGTGCCCAGCCCCATGTGCCTGGGTGTTTGATAAATGCTGACTTCCTTGATTAGTGCCCCATCACTCTTCTCAAGTGAACACTGAGGAGTGACATCAATGCCCTCTAAGTTCCTCCCCAGGTCCCAAATCCTGTGATTCTAAAAGTTCTCTAGTTCAAGCAAGAATGCCAAACAACGTAAGTGTGTGTGGTGCTTGAGGGAGTAGTAATAGCAGTAATACTGCTTAGACCATAGTTCTATTTTGCTTTTGTTAGGGCTTAGCAAGTGGACTCTAAAAAGCTTTCAGTCAGATTTACAAAGCAACATTGCAGAACTTAAATTCCAGCACAGTCTGCATCCAAGACTGTTTTATGGAGCCTGAGTATATCAGATAAATGTGCTAACTTTTCTAAGTGACCAGCCTTATTAGAGTCTCACTACATTGCCTCCTCTAACGCGTGTTTAAAATATGTAGTTTTCATTACTTGCTTGGCTTCTAGATGGCATTAAATAAGCTGCGAAACAAATCCAAGCTAAAATTGTGAGCACATGATTTTTATAGCATGAAATTATTCAATGTTTTATTTAAAAGTAGTCACTAGTGTATTCAGTATTGTGAATTTATAATCTTAAAAATTGGGATGCTAATAATACCAGGATAAGGTACTGTTAGATTTTTGCATCTTTTAATTCCATCTTGTTAAAATAATCACAGCCAGGGTCCTTTTGCTTTCTCCCCACCATCTTAATCTGCTATACCATAAATATGGAGATGAGTACATGTAGTAAAAATCTTGTGTAACTAATTGGTTGGGGTTTGGAGACATCAGTGGAACTTGAATAAAGCATTTGCATCCGTCCAGAATGGTCTTAAACAACTGACTGCTGGGCGTCTGCAGGATGAGCCCCAAGGGCGGCATGGGTTGGGAGGTTTTCCCCACACAGTGGATACTGCAGCTGCATTTGAAATACCTATTTTTGAAAACCTGAGTGAAAGAGGCTAGACAGAATGTAGACATGGCATTGAAAATGCTAATGCCTTTTATTATATGACATGAAATATGAGAGAATGGCAAAAAGATGTCAAGATACAATGTAAGGTCAAGTTCAACTAGTATACTCTAAAGTGGGTCTTAATATTCACATTAGTGTTAATATTCAGATATTGTGTGAGGCCAGGTATGTGTACTTATTTAGTTTTCTTTATAGTAATTCTGGTAAATTCTTGTGCAGATTTGTTTTACATCCGTGATATTTCCCATACTAAAAGTTTATAGTATATTCTTAATCCCCTTAGGCAGGTAAATTAAAACTGAAGTTATTGAGTGTCAGCATACTGTGATTTATATTTTTATATAAGGCAAGAGTGCATCATTCTGATAAAGTGGCAGCGTTTTAATTTTATATGATAGGTCTGTATTAAGTAATCAGGAGCAGTGTTCAAATACTCCCTGGGAAGTAGTAGTATAGAAGTAATTTTCTATAAATAAATAAAAGTCAGCTTTTTATATTTATTTATATATTTATATTTATATTTATATATATATATTATATATATATTTATATTTATTTATAAAAAAATAAATAAAAGTCAGCTTTAATTACCAGACCCGGAAGGCTTGATGTAATGAAAGAGTACTTTAGAAAGATGAAATGTTTATGATAAATTAAGGACATACTTTTTTAGGTATGTTTTTCTTGGTGTGGATAATTTAATGCAGATTTTTACCTGAAATTTGTTATTATAAACTTGATAATTTTATTCATCTATTTAATAATATTTTAAGATCCTGGAGTATTTTTAAATTTAAACATAATTATAAAATCAAATCTACTTATTATGTTACTAATTCTGGTATAATTTTGGGCCAAAACTATCCTGGTTTTGAAGGCCATTTGAAACACTGTATTATTTGGGGAAGATTATAGACTACAAATAGACTACAAATAGATTTTTTTGTAAAATCATTTACACTTATAGTATGTATTTTCTATTTCAGTAAAAATACATAAAAAGTTCAGGTCTGTCTTGTGCAAACAAGCATTTGATTTCTAAAGCTTCCTTTTATTAAAACATTTCCACTCCATCATTCTTTCATACCTGAATCTCTAAATGTGTCTCAGGTATTTGATCAAGCAGATCTCCCTGTGGAAGTCGGTTCAGCGTGGAGAGACCAAACATGAAGCAGAGTGAGTGGCATCTTACGGTGAAGTTTAAAGCCAACATAAAAGGTGAAATTTTTTAATCAAATCACTTTTAGGAAGGTTCCTTGTAGGAGAGATCTGCATTCCGTCCCATGAATAAGCCCTTCCAGTGAGTTTTTTTTCCCACAGTTAGAACAGCTATTTTATTGAGTATAACAGAGTCAGGGTTCCACCAATAAAACAAAAACTACCCTTGAGTATTTTAAACCGAATTTAAAACAGAATTGATAGCTCAGGTATTAAAGTCGCTGAGAGGACAAGCAAAAGACCCAGGTAACTCAGAAATTAGCAAGAGCAGGATTCCAGGCTGGCCCTAGGCTGATGAGGCAAAGCCCGAGGCCAGGGCTGCCCAGAGGAAGCCCAACCACAGCAAAACCACAGCAAAGAGCAGGAGCCTTACAGGTGATACCACTGAAGGCAAAGGAAGCAAAGAAATGCTCTGGCTTCTCTTTTCTTTATGCCATTCACACCCATGGGCAGGATGTGACTGGAAGCCAGCAACCAAAAGAGCTGGGAAATGGAGCCTTTGGGTGTCCATGCCTCAGCGTTGGAGAGGAGATCATTCATAGGTGCAAGCATTGAGTGGCTAGCTTGGATTTGGAGGCCGGATTTTATGGAAAACACTTATTGCTGGGCGCCTGGGTGGCACAGTCGGTTAAGCGTCCGACTTCAGCCAGGTCACGATCTCACCTTCTGTGGGTTCGAGCCCCGCGTCAGGCTCTGGGCTGATGGCTCAGAGCCTGGAGCCTGTTTCCAATTCTGTGTCTCCTTCTCTCTCTGCCCCTCCCCCGTTCATGCTCTGTCTCTCTCTGTCCCCAAAATAAATAAACGTTGAAAAAAAATAAAAAAAAAAAAGAAAACACTTATTGCTAAACAACAGAATCATAGCACGTGAAGATGGCACAGTACAGGAAATACCTGGGAGCCTCTGCTGGCTTTATCCATCTCAAGTCCATTCCATGAAGAGGAGTTGAGGGAAGATGCCTGCCCTGGCATCTTTTATTTCTCATACCCTTCCCTCTTCCTCCACTTACTTCCCACTTCCTGCCTTTCCCTTTTCCCTCTCTCTTCACACTGGGCTAAAGGAAAGGCGAGTAACAGGTGTGCTTTTTTTTTTTTTAATTTTTTTTTAATGTTTATTTATTTTTGAGACAGAGACAGAGCATGAATAGGGGAGGGGCAGAGAGAGAGGGAGACACAGAATCTGAAACAGGCTCCAGGCTCCGAGCTGTCAGCACAGAGCCCGACACGGGGCTCGAACTCACGGACCGTGAGATCATGACCTGAGCCGAAGTCGGCCGCTTAACCGACTGAGCCACCCAGGCGCCCCCAGGTTTGCTTTTTTAAAAAACAAATATGAAAATAGCACATGAAAAAATTTTGTAGTGCCTGAGAGGAAGAACTAAAGCATTCAGGACAGTGTATTCATGAAAGTGTTGGGAAAGAAGAAGAATAATTTCTTAATTTATTAGAAGACTTATGAAAGACTGAAAAATAGAATCTTAGAATCTTAGGGAGATAATGTTCTAAGTCTTAGGGGACACCTGGATGGCTCAGTCAGTTAAGTGTCCAAACTCTTGATTTGGGCTCAGGTCAGGATCTCACAGTCCATGGGTTGGAGCCCCATGTTGGGCTCTGCTGACAGCATGGAGCCTGCTTGAGGGTCTCTCTTCCTTTCTCTGCCCTTCCCTCACTGGTGGACACATGCTCTCTCAAAAGTAAACATTGAAAAAAAATCTTGCTCTCAGTGCTTAAAACTTCTGTTTTCTGGGGAGCTTGGGTGACACTCAGTTGGTTGAGCATCTGAATCTTGATTTTGGCTCAGGTCATGATCTCATGATGCTTCATGGGATCGAGCCCTGGAGTCAGGCTCTTTGCTGACATCACGGAACCCTACTTGGGATTCTCTCACTCCTCTACCTGCCCCTGCCCCCTTCTCTTTCTCAAAAATAAATAAATAAACAAAAAATAAATAAAACTTCTGTCTTCATCTACCTAATTATTTTGAAATGTCAATCATTTGTCAACCCTAACCTCCAGAGATAAAAATTTAAAACTAGTTCACTAATCATGCGATCATTGTTTTACAACTGCAAGAGTCTCTAGAGAATATCTAGGGACAGAATGTGGATGATGATGTGTTCTGATTTGCTGAGGGCAGTTCCAGTTTATAACTGCTATATTGGTATAGTTACTAACAGTGTCTGCCATCACTGAAGTGTCATAGTTTAGATTATTATGTGACCACTGTAATATACCCTATATTTCCTGACAACTAAGCTGCTGACAAAGTTCACATTTTCTGACTCCCAGTCTAGTGGTTTTTTGTTTTTTGTTTTTAATATTAGACTTCTGTGCTGACATAATGGTGCTGGCCAAGAATTAATCTTGGATCTTTTTAAAAAAAAATTTTTTTTTTAATGTTTATTCATTTTTGAGAGACCGTGAGAGACAGAGCGCAAGCAGGGGTGGGGAAGAGAGAGAGGGAGACACAGAGTCCCAAGCAGGCTCCAGCTCTGAGCTGTCAGCACAGAGCCCAATGCAGGGCTCAAACTCAGGAACTATGAGATCATGACCTTAGCCACAACCAAGAGGCAGACACTTAACTGACTGAGTCACCCAGGTGCCCTTAATCTTGGGTCTTTTGATCAGGAGTTGAGTCACACCTAAAATCTGTTTTCCTCCTGGAGTGGGTTGCTAAGGTGCTTTGTGGAGTGAAGAACCAGATTATCCAGCTTGCTGTATTGGCCTGAGTTTTCCTTCCTAAGGAAGGCCATAAACCAGTTGTTATTATCAGGAAACAAAAGTTAAGCAAATTATTTTTTATTCATTACTTTTCCAGCTTTAATGAAGTATAATTGAGAAAATAAACGTTAATATATTTAAAATGTAGAACACATACATGTACATGGTGAAAAGATTTCCACCACCAAATGAATTAACAATCCAACACCTGACATAGGTACTTTGTGTGTGTGTGTGCGCTTAAGATCTATTCTCTCAGCAAATTTTGATTATACAATAAAGTATTATCAACTATAGTCACTATGCTATACATTAGATGGTTAAAGCTTATTCATCTTATAACTGAAAGTTTGTAGTGTTTTAGCAACCTTCCCCCATTCTCCTGGTCCCTCAGCCCTCGGCCATTACCATTCTACTCTCTGTTTCCAGGAGTTGGACCTTTGGGGTTTTTTTGTGGTTTTTTGTTTTTTGTTTTTTGTTTGTTTGTTTTAATATTCCACATGTAAGTGGTAGCCTGCAGTATTTGTGTTCTGTCTGGCTTATTTCACTAGCATAATGCCCTGAAGCTTCATCCATGTTGGTCACAAATGGCAGGATTTCCTTTTGAAAAACGTCTGAATATTCCGTCGTATGTATAAACCACAGCTACTTTATCAATTCGTATGTTGACATTTACGTTGTTTCCACACCTAGGCTATTGTGAATAGAGTGGACATGGGAGTACCTCTCTGAGCTAGTGATTTCTCTTCCTTAGGAGCATATACCCAGAAGCGGGATTGCTGGACGACATGGTAGTTCTGTTTTTTTCATGTCTTTAAAAATTTTTTTTTAATGTTTATATTTTATTTTCGAAAGAGAGAGACACACACAGTGCAAGTGGGGGAGGGGCAGAGAGAGAGGGAGACACAGACTCCTTAGCAGGCTCCAGACTCTAAGCTGTCAACACAAACCTGGACTTGGGGCTCAAACTCACAAACTGAGATCCTGACCTGAGTTTAACCAATGGAGCCTCCCAGGCGCCTGTATTTTTTCATTTCTTAAGAAGTCTTCTTACTGTTCTCCACAGTGGCCATGTGAGTTTACACTCCAGCCAACAGTGTACAAGGGTTCTGAAAGAGCAGACGTAGGCCGGCTGACTCCATCTTGTTCTGTATCCTCCATCTTGAGTGACTATGTCCCCGACATGGCCGCAGAAAGAAGTTCCCGCTCAAACCTCAGACCACGCCTCCTCCCTTTGAGTAACTTCCTGCTCACCCGTTCAACATGAGTTGGGGCCTAGGCATAGATCTGTGGTCAGGGAGTCATCCTGAGGATGTAGAACAGGTGGAGGAAAGCCTTGAGTTTCCTTGTTTCACCTGGGGGTGGGCTGGGATGAGTCACTGGGGAAAGGAGAGCTCAGATGAAGGTGGAAAGATGGCAAGAGAACCCTACAATCCAGCACTTACTCTCTCTGCACCCCTGAGAAAGAGGCTGGGTGACCTGAGGGCCAGACTCTTCTGATTTGGGGGAGCAGGCTCAAGACCACTGACACTCTGAGAGCAGGAGCTCAAGGACAGGAGGGGGATGGGCTTTTCTCTTTGTAATCACTCTACTTTAAACCTTCCAAACCACGCCCGGCAACCTGCCTGACGGGACTCATCCTTCCCCAGCCAATCGGCTGAGGCCATGACCCTTCCCCAGCCAATCGGCTAAGGCCATGATCCCTATAAAACCTTTGTGCTCTTGAAACCTGCTCTCTCTCTCTCTCTCTCTGATATCTCACTGCTGCTTCCGTGCAGGTAGGGGATTGAGCTGGAGCTAGCTTGAATAAAGGCTCTTTGCTTTTGCATCCGACTAGGCTCCCTGGTGGTCTTTGGGGATCACGAATTCTGGGCATAACAGTTCTCTTTTCCCCACGTGCTCACCAGCTTTTCTTCTCTCCTGTCTTTTTGAGAATAACCACTCTAACAGGTATGGCTGCTCACCTGACAGGAGCCCTGTGGTGGTGGGGGGAGGGTGCTGTGTCTCAGCCTTTCCTAATCATTTCAGGGTCGGGAATTTCTCAGTCACCCAATGTGTCGGGGGCACTCAATTAGTTTCTGGATCTCTTTGGGAGGGAACTGGGAATTGATCCTAGTGTAGCTATTTATTTGATGTATGGTGGGAGAAGGGAAAGTCAGGAGTCTCCTATCTAGCCACCTTGGTGATGTCCTTTCTATGGTATTCTTAAGGGGCAACTATCTCCTCCTCTGAGCACACAGCCTTTCCTCTTGTGTGAGCACCTCTATGTGAACCTTGCTCGACACCACAAATACTTGCATTTGCATTGAGGAGACACAACTAGAATCGCATCTAGCCACATGGACCCAAATCACCCCAAGAGCTAAGAGAAACAAAATTATACAATGCATACTGCTTTCATAAAGGTTAAGGGAAAAGTCCTAACAGGTACCTTGACACTGTAGCTTCCAACAGAAAATAGCAGGTAACCATGATTTTGTCAAATGACCAAACTACAGCAACATAGCAACATCTCGGAAGTGTCTTGCATTCCAGAATGAGCTGAGACCTAATCAAAATGACAAGTCCTAAAAAAACCAGTATGACTTTGGTAGGTGCATTTGCAAATCACTTTAATGAGGGAGCAGTAATTACTTCCCAGGCCAGTAAACATTTCTGGTGTTACTCCCAAATAATGCAGATATGTAAGGCTAGGGAATGATAAATTATGTGAGCATAGGCAAAGAGCCTTACCAGGAATGTAGTCAGTGAACACTGTGAAGGATGTGATCAGGCGTTTTAATAAACATCAATTATGGAAGTTCTCTAAATGTGATGAAAACAAAAAGAAAGCTGGCCATGATCAACAGCATCCGTCTCTGCTGTGCTAAACCCAGTCCGAAAAAATTCAAGAAGTTCAACCAAGAGTCCATTGAAGCATTTCAGCAACCAAAATAAGGATGTAACTGTGCTACCTTTTCTTTTGGGTGTGCTTATTTCGGAACTTTAACCCTACTTTCGTGGACAGTGTTGAGAAACCATTCCATCTTGGATGTACTTGTGTGATTCTGAATTTTCATCTCGGATCATTTTTTTTTCTTGACATTTATTTTAGATGGATCATTTGAGCATACCTGCATGAAACTATTTCTCACTTCAAGTCCTGCTGAATGTTAGTGTCCCACAAGATTAACTTAATAGATGTTCCAAAAAAAATTTTTTTTAAAGGCTGATACCACGTTTAAATAAATTAGGAAACATGTTTGCGTGTTCCTGCTTCACTGCAAGACCATGTGAACTATTTACTACCCTGCATGAACAATGACCCCCTAGAGGGGATGGGGGCCAACTTGCAGGGTTTTTTTTTAAACTTATCTGATCACCGATCCCCCCTCCCCCACGTAAGCTTTTGCTTTTTTGTTAAATCTCTATCCATATATGTGGAGACACTTCCATTCCACAGAATATAGTTTGGAAAATGCTAATATTGAAGATGGCAAATGGCTGACAAAAAGTCAGGAATCCTTATGTATTTTTGCTGGCTTTGAGTTTTTGGTGGAAGAAATGTTTCCCTTCCTGAAATAATGAAGCAGCTGAATAGATGACATGTTTTCTCAACACAGGCAGTCGATTTGATGTGCTCTGGCAAACAACTTTGTGTCCCTAATAAATACAAAGTGTTTTTACCTTCAGCTTATATTAGAACATCACACAGCATGAGATTGATAAGCAGTAAAAAATTATGTCTCCTATCGTTTTAAAATTAGGTTCAGAAAAACCTAAAGAAGTGTTGCAATTACTGCTAAAATGTTTCAGAGGGTGTGGGGTTGGCAGGAGCTGGAGAGGCGTGGAGATGAGGCAGGTGCTCCCCATCAAGAGTAAGGACCCCATTTGCTATGAGGATTTGAAGCAGTAGCATTTTGTGATGGGTTTGGTAAGTGCATTTGTTTTGAAATTGGAATCCTATTTTGTTGAGTTTTAATTATAGGCAGGCAAGTACATTTTCCTTAATGTAAGAATATACATTAGCTAATTTGGACCATAATCATCAAAAATCCCCCTTAGTGTATGGAACAAAACAGGAGAAATGATAACTTTGTGATACATTGTTTTTTGGGAGGAAAGTTTTGCTTCAAGACTTGCTGGGTTTAGCAAGAGAGAAAGGGATGAAGGCCAAGGCCTGGTTATTTCTGCACATGACTACAACACACACACACACACACACACACACACACACACACACCCCACAGAGCTTCACTAAACCCTGAGCTGTATTTTATTCAGCAGGAACCTTTGCTATCAGAAAGAATTCTACTTGCATCTTAATTTTGCTTCCCCCATGAGTATGTTAAGCGTTTTTTAAAGTATACCTTTAAAAACATTATAAATATATTAAACAGCCATTGTCTAATTGAAAGTGCTAATTTAATTCAAGAAATACTTTTGTGGATAGCACTGTTTGCAAAGCTTCAGTGAATACATGGATGAATAAAATAGTCTTTCATCTCGAGGAGTTTATGATCTTTTAGGGAAAGATAAGAAAAGTAAAAAAAAGAAAAAAATCGTTACAATGGTTGCCATTATGGACAGTTGAAAGGAAGGGTTATTTAGCCCATCGAGGAATGAGAAAAGACTTTATATGAAAAGTGGCCTTTGAGATGGACTTTGAAGGTTTAAAGGATATGGCAAGTTTCTGCACCAGGGAATATGGTTTGCAAAAACGGTGATTTTTATAGTGCCTGTGTGAGTGTGTGTGTATACACGAAAATTCTAATTCTTTAGGGTACTTGTTATAAATGTAGGTTCCAGAGATTCCAGGAAGTCCACAGGGGGGCCCAGGAGTCCACATTTCAGGCAAGCAGCCAGGTGAAATGTATGTCCAGGATCCACAGACCTCATTTTAAAGAAAGCCTGGATTGAATAATGAGTGGGGAGTGGGCAAGTGCAGTGAGTGAGGGAATGGCTGGTTGTTTGTGGCTGCCAGGCTCCAGTGCAATGTGGGCACACTGTTAAAAGTGGTCAATGAAGAAGCCAAAAGAGGGAATGAAAGAGGAAAACAGGTAGAAGAACTAGAATTGCTGAAGAAAGGGGGAGGGATAAGGCACAAGCAGCCAGGACACAGCAGCCAAAGCAGCCAATCTTTTTTTT
>NW_024412395.1:15808393-15880867 GCF_014898765.1 Herpailurus yagouaroundi
ACACAAGAAGGAGTTGAGAGCTTGAGCAGAGAAAAGGTAATAGGTAACTCTGTATTTAATGTTTTGAGGACCTGCCCTCTGGCAGGCAGGAAACGCAACCCTTTTAGCAACTGTTGAGAAAAAAAAAAAAAAAAAGTTGATGCAAACCTACCTCAGGAATTTGTTTTGCATCGGGTCAGCAGGGGGCGCTATGGTAGCACATATGCTGATAACGGGGCCCCACTTCCTAGACATGGTGATGCTTGCTCCTGTTTAATGGGATTAACCCGACCCACAGTGTAGTATTGGGGGAACTTCATTTATTACATTTATAGCTGTGAACCTTCATAGAAGGAACTTTTAGGTTTTCTCTTTAATTATTAAGGCATCTAGGTTTTTCTTGAACTGTCAGTTCCTGTAGTCAAAAAGAAATTAATTCCAAAGTTTAAGGGGATTATTACCCATTTATTGACCTCACTTGAGGCACAGAGCCTCAGGAGTTAGGAGAGCAGAAAAGACTGAGGAACGAGCGAAATGCAGCTCGTCCTAGAAGAGGAACCACCGGTGACAAGATGTGCGCAGTGTCTGTGATGTTCGATGCTGTCCGGTTGTCTTCCAGAGAGACTACCAGTTTCATTTTGCACCAACGATGCCTGAAGGTCTTAACACCTCGGAAAACCCACCAGCTAAGTAAGCTTTTAAATATTTGCCACTCTGACCGAAAATATAGCCTTTTGCGATAGTTTTAACTTGCATTTTTCTCTTAGGAGAGGATGAGCCCCCTTCTCATATTTAAACCTTATTTTTACGTTTTTTCCCCCTGTGAACTGTATTTTCGTGTTCTTTTCCCAAAGGGTTACTGGTCTTTTACTTAATTGATCTTTAAAGGAGCTCTTTTGATGAAGTCAATGGAAAGATTTAGTTAACAATAGAATAAATAAATTGTGCTTTTCCACAGAGGAGTAATGGCTTTCCAAGCATTCCCCTGCCTCCCTGCTCCCTTGACCTGCTAATCACGTGACTTGTCACGTGCCTAAAACTACTGTTTTTCAATCACCTTAGGGTAGTCTCCTCTGTGGAATAGTTTGCCTCAAGAATGTCAAATATCTTTCATTTTATAGTTTACTTCAATGTGGAGACAAGCCAAGAGTTAAATGGTGATGAATCAGGTGAATGTGGTGGTTGGCACATTTTCACTGGTCTAAAATTATCAAATGGCAGGTGGGGCTCTCAGATCCCCAGTGATTCCAATGGAGCATTTTTAGAGAATGTCCTCGACGTGCTGGACTGTGTGATAAATGTCAAGAGTCAACTGGCTCTCAAGTGAGGGTGATCATAAGCCTGATCATTGATAGCCCCATCCCTACTGGGCATTCGTTCCTTGGTAGTTAGATTATCTTTGTTTTTTGACAGCTTGAGATATAATTCGTATACCACACAAATACTCAACTACTTAGGGTGTATACTTCAACAGTTTTTTTTGTGCATTCAGAGTTGTGCAACGGGTACCTCAGCCACTTTCTCATCACTCCCAATTTCCCTTTGTGGTTACCTCCATGCCCCCAACCTACCAAGCCCTAAGCAACCACTCATCTACTTACTGTCTCTATGTTTGCCTGGTTCAAGATACTTGGTATAAATGGAATCATATAACATAAGGTAGTTTGTGACTGGCTTCTTTCATTTAATGTGATGTTTTCAAGGTTCATCCATGTTATAGTGTATATCTATACTTCATTCCTTTCTACAGCCAAATAATATTCCATGGTACAGATATGCCACATTTTGTTTACCATTAATCAATTGACAGACACTTGAGTTGTTATAAGCTATGGTGCTACAAATATTTGTGTGCAAGTTTTGGTGTGGATATATATTTTCATTGCTCTGGAGAGAATTAATTGAGTCAAATGGTAACTCTTTTTCTAATGTTTTGAGACCTGCCTGACCGTTTTCTACAGTGGCTATCCCATTTTACATTTCGACCATAAATGTACAAATATTCCAATTTCTCTACATCCTCACCAATACTTGCTTTATTCTATTTTTAATGTTTCTTTTCCATTATATCCATCCTATTAGGTTGAAGTGGTATCTCATTGAGGCTTTTTGGTTTTTGTTTTTAGGGTCTATGCTTTAACACTTTTTTAAAAATTGTAATATTTAATTGTAAAGATGCTAATATTAAGCATCTTTTCTTGTGTTTGTTGGCAATTTGTAGATCTTTTTTGGAGAAATGTTGTCACAGATTCTTCACTCAAGTTTTAACTGGGTTGTGTTTTTGTTGTTGAATTGTAACAGTTCTGTATATTCTGGATATTAGTTGCTTGTATTTGGTATCAGATCTAAAAATTCACTGCCAAATCTGAGATTGTGAGGATTACCCATGTGATCTAAGAGTCTCATAGTTTGAATCTTACATTTAGGTCATTCTTGTTCCATTTCTAGTTAATTTTTTTTAAAAGAAATTTGGGGTTTATTTGGTTCCTCAGAATTATTTATTTACTTATTATTATAATCTATTATTATAATCATTTATAATCTCTACACCCAACATGGGGCTTGAACTCATGACCCCAAGATCAAGAGTTGCATGTTCTACCAACTGAGCCAGCCAGTCATCCCTCAGGTTAATTTCTTATATGTTATGAAGTTAAGGTACATTGTTTTAAAAAATTACATATTATACATCGGGGTGTCTGGGTGGCTCAGTTGCTTAAGTATCCGACTTCAGTTCAGGTCATGATCTCACAGTTGGTGAGTTTGAGTCCTGTGTGGGGCTCTCTGCTGTCAGCACAAAGTCTGCTTAGGATCCTCTGTCTCCCTCTTTCTCTGTCCCTCTCCAATTCTCGCATGTATGCTTGCTCTTTCTAACTCTCTCTGTCAAAAATAAATAAATATTAAAAAATTACATTTTAAAGAAGTAAGCAACCCCTAGGAGAGGCAATTTGGTAATCTCTATTGCAAATGTATATCCTTCTCAGTTCCACTTCTAGGAATGTATCCTACAGAAATAGGCTAAGGATTTTCTGGTTATTCATTGCAATGCAAAGCATTTCAAATAAGCCAAATGTCTACCAATATAAGCTGTTAAATAAATTGTGGGACAAGTGGACTACTATGAGGCCATGAAAAGAATGAAACTCTATGTACTCATTTGAAACTCAAGTTTCCCCCCAAATCATTGTTCAATGAAAAAAAAAAAAAAAGATTAGAACCTACTATTTTTTGTGTGCTAAAAAATGGGACAATAAGTATATGCACATTCTTTTTAAAAAAAAAAAAGATATTTTAAAATGTTTATTTATTTTTGAGAGAGAGAAAGAGTGCAAGCCAGGGAGGGGGAGAGAGAGAGAGGGGAACAGAGGATCCAAAGCAGACTCTGTGCTGATAGCAGCAAGACCCATGTGGGGCTCAAATCCACAAACTGTGGGATCATGGCCTGAGCTGAAGTCAGCCATTTAACCAACTGAACCACCCAGGTGCCCCTCTATATGCATATTTCTTACATATCTGTAAAGAGGCTTTGCAAGGATTCCTAAGAAATCAAGAATTGTAGACCCCTGAAGGGAGGGGTGAACACTGGGTGTATAAGGTGAGTGTGGGTGGGTTCTTCTGTCTATATTTGACCTACTGTTCTTAAAAGATGGAAACTGCAGAAATATGTGTTAAACTTTTAAAAGGACCTTCTGAAGAAAACAAGGTGGAGAGGATGGGGTAAGAAAGCCACATTCTCTTGGGTATTGCACATATTTTTTTTTTCCCAGTTGAAACACAAGTATTTCCTGGCTTTCTCGTGACTACTAACATACTAAACACAGGCATACCATTGCCGACTGATGTTAGAGCTGTGGTCAGTGGCCATGGAACAGAACAGCAAACCGGTCCCCAGGATGTTGAACTAATGGCCCTGACCTCATTTACAGGGTAATGAGCCAACATCACACAGGAAGGTTTACACATCAAGAAGTCTGAAGGGAAAGCCTGTTCTAGAACCTCTCTGACTGGAAGAATACAAACCTGTACAGATATGTGGTTTTACTCTTTTGCCATAAGGATTTTGGCACTAAATTATGGGCTGTAGGTGTCCTTGAAAAGAATAACACTCCCTAGCACACTCATGTCTGTCCCTTGGCCTGTAGAAATCAGAAACAGGTGAAAACCTCATCACAGACGATCCACCCAGGTTGACTCTAATGGCAATTTTGCAGAGCTTGCTGTTGTCTTTCACTGTTTCAAAAGTGTCTCTTGGCAATTTTTTTCCCTCAGCCCTTTGAAAAACAGTCGTGTTTATAGCTTGTTTTTGCTGAAAGAATGTTCTTCTCTTCAACATAAGATTCTCCAATGAAAATACATTTCCCCTTCTGACTCCTGCGGTTAGCCTGGCAATAGGAGCAAAAGTGGTCTCAGACATGTGAACTTGAGGCAGGAAATCTAAAACCACGCAGTGGTCATCATGGCCCTGAACCTTTACACCGCATGCTAGACCAGCAGGCCCATGCTCCCACGCAGTTCTGGAGGATACTACAAACAGGACTGGCATTCTGGGAACAAATGTCAGACGTTCAAAAGATGGAGGCTCACAGTGTGAGGAAGGAGGTGAGTCAAATACCTTCTGTTTTCATATTCTTTTTAGTATGAACCAAAAATATCATCTCCCTAAGTGGGAAACCATGAAGAATGACAGGCCTCAGAAGTGGGCAGGAAGGTGGGATGGGGAGAAGAAAATATCAGTATAATAAAGTCAAGCTTGAGAAAGAAAAAGAAGTGAGGCAGAAAGGAATTGATCTTAGAAATATAATAGGGACACCTGGTGGCTCAGTCAGTTGAGCTTCTGACTTTGGCTCAGGTCATGGTCTGACGGTTCCTGTGTTCGAGTCCCACATTGGGCTCACTGCTATCAGCCCAAAGCCCGCTTTGGATCCTCTGTCCCCCTCTTTCTCTGCCCCTCCCCCACTTGCTCTCAAAAATAAATAAGACATTAAAAATATATAATAAAAAGAAATATATTGTAAATATTAAATGTCACAGAGTCCTTTTTAAAATCTGAGCAAAGATACAAAACAAAACTCCACAATGAAACAGAGTCACCAGAAAAACTCTCAACAAAGTAATGGATTCTTTAAAAGACCCAGGATGCGTCAGTCCAATTTTAACCAGAAGGTGAAAGGAAAACCATCTGGCTAAGCCTGAAGATGCTGACCTCGGCACTGTAGAAGCATCGGACACCCTCCACTCGCCCCACGGCAGCAGTGAGGATGATGAAACTAATAGGCAATGTTGAAGCCTTGCCTTGCTGCTTCTAGGAATCCCTTTTCTCCTCAAACAGTGCAGAAGCTGTGAGAGGAAAGAACCACCATGAGCCAGCAGCAGTGAGAAGCTGCATTTTCAAAGCTGGGAGTGAGAGCCCTCCTGTGTTGCTCCTGTCCTGTGGTTGGTGCAAGATGCCACATGCATTATATGTAGAAGCAGATTTTCCACTTTATTGTTCTAAAAAGCCCCACCATTAAAAAAATAAATAATATAAAAAAAAAAGCCCCACCATTAAACTTTCACACTAGAGACAGTTTAACCAAATGCGTCCCTTCCTCTGTTTTGGAAAACGTGGAGACAACTTAAAAACATTTCTTCACCCCTGCATCTCCAGCCACGTAAGTGGAGCTACTTCTTCCGTGGCAGAATTAAGTTTTCCTCTTCATTTTTGCAGAAGGCTTAAAAGTGAGATTAAAGGGACTGTAGTTTAACCTTCTACTCATTGCTGGACCCTCTTACCTTTAATAAGAAACCATCAGCTTCTTTGTAAAGTCTCTAGGGATGTGAGTCTCCCTCTGCCAAAGAGAAGTCCAATTCATTGTTGGATAGCTCTCTGGTTTAATGGGCTTCCTTGCATTTTGCTGATCCTTCCTTAATAGCTTGGTGTTGCCCCACTGAAAAAGTCTGATTCCTCTTTCTCATGGCTCTCATCTTATCCATCCTGTGAGCTATTTACAGCCTAGGCACATCGCGCCTTTGCTAGGATTGCAGCCCCATCTGCCAGGCTGGTCTTCAAGTTGCCAATCTCACCTGCAATCAGTCTTGTATCTCACTGCTAGGTTTATCCAAAAGCAGCATCATGTCTATTAATCAATCACTTGTCAAAAAATCATCACAGGGACTCTGTTTAATTAAAACCAATTTCTAGCCAAGCCTTTCTTTTCTTTTCTTTTTTTTTTTTTTTTTTGGCAATGAACACTAGCTGGTCTATGAAAACTTGTGCCTCTATTTCCCAGTAAAGCCATTCTGCTCTGGTTAGGCCAACCTTTGCAATGGTTTCCCCCACTTCCTTTGCCCATCTATACTTTTAACCTTAGACTTTCCTGGGTGGGGGGGGGGGGGGGGGCGGTTCTCATCTGGCAAACTGTAAGATGGCTTCTCCAAAATCTGTGTGGACTTAAAGTTTCACCTTTTCCATTAAGCCTACCCTGGACAACATTGGCTTACAATGGTGCAGCATGTATTTTGAACTCTTATTCATAAGTGAACGTCTCAGGTCAGGTCCCCTGGGAAACAAACTTTAAAATGGAGCTTTGCATACTGGAGGCTTATGGGGGAGTATTCTCAGATACAATACCTGGGAGGGGATCAGGAAACCAAGACTGAACAGAGGAAAAATTTGAACTGTGATACATTTCAACAAAGGCTTGAGCCAAGTCATGGAACACCCAGGAGCTGGGATAAGCCTTCAGCATTGTCCCCCATTGATGCAGGAGCCAGCCTTTGTATCCCTGTATGGACCAGTCACAGGATGCAGGCTGCCCCAGGAAGGAGCCTAACCTTGAGCTGGCAGCTTCATTCTGCAGAAAATAATTTCTGGGGACAGACTCTCTTGAGTCCTTATCAAGCAACATTTCCTGCAGCTAGGAACATGAGTACTTCAGCTCTGAGGCAGAAGCTGGGTGGCGATCAATAGCATCTCTACAACATGCAATTCATAACCTGACTTGCCCTTGCATAGATGCACGTGGGTTTCAGGTGCTTCCAATGTAAGCCCTAGTAAGAACCATTGTTCTAGTCCTTTGGGGGTCACTGTAGGGGACAAGGGTTGGAATATTCTCCATTACTTGACATAGCAATGCATACTGAAAGGAGACAGGTAGATACAGGTCAAAATAGTGGAAGAGGGTTCAAAGTGGAAATGCCACTAATATAGTATGAGTTTTGGATGTTGTTTTGCCTTAACTAGGAAATGTCTATAATTTTTTTAAACATTTATTTATTTTTGAGAGAGAGAAAGAGTGTGGGCGAGGGTGGGGCAGAGAGAGAAAGAGGGAGACACAGAATCTGAAGCAGGCTCTGGGCTCCAAGCTGTCAGCACAGAGCCAGATACAGGGCTCAAACCCACGAACCGTGAGATCATGACCTAAACTGAAGTCAGATACTCAACCAACTGAGCCACCCAGGCGGCCCAAGGAAACTCCTGTAATTTTTAAAAAATGTATGTATATATGTATGTATGTATGTATTTATTCATTCATTTTTGAGAGAGAGAGAGAGAAAGTGCAAGCAGGGGAGGGGCAGAGAGATTTCAAGCAGGCTCTGCACTGACAGTGGGCTCAAACTCATCAATTGTGAGATCATGACTTGAGTCAAAATCAAGAGTCTGATATTTAACAGACTGAGGCACCCAGGTGCCCCAGGAAACTCCTACAGTTTGTGAGAAAAAACTTTCTGAATATGATCCAATTGATTCTAGGCTTTGGAGAGTTAATCATTTTAATTTTATTAGTAGTCTGTCTATAGTATATTTATATACTCACAAATACAGAAAAATACATACATCCTAAGGGCACAGCTTGATAAACTTCACTCAGTGAACACATGTATATATCGAGCATGCAGATCAAGAAGGAGAACTTTGCCATACCCCAAAAGTCCCCATGTACCCCTGGTAGTCCCTATGTCCTGAGAAGGGTAACATCTATTCTGATTTACCTGATGAGTCAGCTTGCTCTTGGTGTCTCTTTTCTATAAATGGATCATACCACGTATAATCTTCTGTGGCTGGCTTTTGTTTCTCAACACCATGTTTGTGGGAGTCATTCACATTGTTATGTGTAGTTGTGATCCATTTCGTTCTCATTATTTTTTTTTTTAAATTTTTTTTTCAACGTTTTATTTATTTTTGGGACAGAGAGAGACAGAGCATGAATGGGGGAGGAGCAGAGAGAGAGGGAGACACAGAATCGGAAACAGGCTCCAGGCTCTGAGCCATCAGCCCAGAGCCCGACGCGAGGCTCGGACTCAAGGACCGCGAGATCGCGACCTGGCTGAAGTCGGACGCTCAACCGACTGCGCCACCCAGGCGCCCCTCGTTCTCATTATTATATAGTATTCCATTATATATATACCATAGTTTGTTCATCCATTCTATTATATGTGGACATTGGGTTATTTCCAGTATGGACCTATCATGGATAATGAGGCTATGTACCTTCTTGTACCCGTGTTTCAGTGAACACAAATATTCATTTCTGTTGGTTGTCTACCTAGGAATAGAACTACTGACCTCTATGTATACATGTTATTAGTCTTAATAGATACTGCCAAACAGTTTTCCAAAGTGGTTATACTGATTTACAACCCCCAGAAATCTATGATAGGTCAGCCGGCTTCATATTCTTGCTACCGTGTGCTTTTTATTTGTCTCCGATTTAGCCATTCCAGTGGGAAATCATGGTTTTAATATGAATTTTCCTGATGAGTAATGAAGCTGAGCATTCTTTTAATATTTATTGGGAATTGCCCTCAAAGACTGCTCAAGTTGTTTGCCTATTTTTTTCTTGGGTTATCTGAGCAAAGGTCTCTCTGTAGTATGATGTCATGAATTTGTATTTATTAATAAATAAAGATGACTGTGATTAAGAGGAAAATAAAGATCATGATGGTTATTATGCAGTTTCTTTAGTATAATTATACTTTTATTTATGATTACACAAACTTGAAGGCTAATAGACCAAAATATGAGCCCTAGCTTTCTCTGGTTGGGAAGATTATAGATAGTTTTAACTTTCAACTTTATAGCTGTCCTTATTTGTTTTTGTCTAAATTTGTTTTTTTAATTCTTTTTAAATGTTTTATTTATTTTTGAGACAGAGCATGAGTGGGGGAGGGGCAAAGAGAGAGGGAAACACAGAATCCGAAGCAGGCTCCAGGCTCTGAGCTGTCAGCATAGAGCCTGACGTGGGGCTCGAACTCACGAACTGCGAGATCATGACCTGAGCCGAAGCCGGACGCTTAACTGACTGAGCCACCCAGGCACCCCAATTTGTTTTAATAACAAGCATAGATTCCTTTTATAATCTGGGCAAACAATGAAGCTGTTTTCATCTGGAAACATACCCAAATGAAACAAAAGCTTGTCAGCATGTGCTGGTTGGGCTCAGCCATCAACCTTTTTTCCATCTGGGACGCTGAGAATCACTGAGGAAAAGTGTCCTCTCTGGGCATGCTTTGAAAGTTTGAGTTAGAAGAAGAGAGTGTAAAAATGAAGGACTGCCTTTATTGCATAACAGCCATGTGCTCCCTCACACCCTGCTGTGGCTGGGAGATGATCCTGCCATAAAGACTGGCTAATTACTTAAATTGCCTTCCTTTCTGGGAGCCATCCTTCCCAGCGCCATTGACTGGGCTTATTTGGTCTGATTACTGGAGTCCTGCTGTTAGCTGGGATGAGGAAAGCACATTATTACCCTGTGCAAGTGTAATGCCTTTGTTTACATTTTGCAAGGCAAACAGGGTTACTTTAGTCTTACGTAACCCCGAGTTCTGCAAAAACCAGGACTGGGGAACACATGCCCCCCCTCCCTTTCCTGTTCCATTCTGTTGGGTTTTCTAACCAACAATTCAAAAACATAACATCAAACCAACCTACCCACTAACATAGAGTTTTTTTTAATTTGAACCAATTTCGAATTTATAGAAAAGTTGCAAATATAGTACAAGAACTGCCTCCCCCACCCAAACCATTTGATAGTAAGCTGCCCACATGATTCTCTTTTACTCTAAATATTCTAGTAGTTCCTGCAAAGCAGGGGATTTCCTATATAACCACGATATTACCATTGAAATTGGGATATGAACACTGACACATTACCACCATCCAAATTCGAGTGTCTTCAGTTGTCCCGATGATGTTGTTTATAGTAAAAAGATCCAGTTAGAAGTATGCATTGCATTTAGTAACTGAGTTTCTGAGGACTATATTGAAAACTTGCATCTCTTTAAAGCCTGAGCAGCCTTCTTGTCCCCATCCCCACAGGGACGGAGGCAATAGGCAGAGATGTGGCACAGATATAAGAAGAGGGTCAATGTTGCTGTCCCAGCAAATAAGGTCAGATTCTGCATAAGGAGGCGAGGTAGACACAGGGCTGTGGGCCTGGAACAGGGACCCAGGAAATGTCAACTAAGCTCCACATAAGATCCCCCAATCTCCACCTTTGTATCTTCTCCGTGTTCTTTTTCTATCCCTGTCTCCCCTTCCCTGTCCTTTCAACTTCTTCCCTCACCTCTTATTATTTTCACCCCGTTTTACATAATTGCACTCAAATCCTGTGTCTCTTTCAAAATACCTTCCCTGGGGCGCCTGGGTGGCGCAGTCGGTTAAGCGTCCGACTTCAGCCAGGTCACGATCTCGCGGTCCGTGAGTTCGAGCCCCGCCTCGGGCTCTGGGCTGATGGCTCAGAGCCTGGAGCCTGCTTCCGATTCTGTGTCTCCCTCTCTCTCTGCCCCTCCCCCGTTCATGCTCTGTCTCTGTCTGTCCTAAAAATAAATAAACGTTGAAAAAATAAAAATAAAAAACAAAATACCTTCCCTAAGAAAAGCAGAGAACTATTATAAGTTGTTATCTATTGGGAGGTAGGGAGGTGCTCTATATGTTTTTTTTTAATATTGCTTTAATTTAAAAATCATATTGATTAATGTATTATCTACTTGGAAATATAATACATAATAACAACAAAAACAAACCAAAGCCAAAATGTTTCTTATTCATTCAATCATTCATTTTGAGAAAGAGAGAGAGACAGAGAGAGTAAGCAGCGGAGGGGCAGAGAGAAGGAGAAGCCTAAGTAGGCTCAAGTCAGTGCAGAACTCATGAACTGTAAGATCATGACCTGAGCTGAAACCAAGAGTCAGATGCTTAACCAACAGAGACACCCAGGCACTCCCAAAATGTTTCTTCTAAATAAATTGATGAAGTTAGGCAAAAAAACAAAAGCTGTCACATTTTCAATCTTTATTATCCAGAAAATACCGTACCCTTTGGCGTGTGCGTTGCCTGACACTGGTCTGTGTCTCTGTGTGAGTCTCCCATCACCATGTCTGTTCTTCAGGGTGACTCTCATAAAGGCACAGGTTTTTGTGTTTTTTGTGTTTTTTTTTTTTGTTTGTTTGTTTGTTTGTTTGTTTTTGCCCTTTTAAATTCTGTAGCTATCTCTATTCTAACTTCCTCTTCAGGCTCCTCAGGTGAGGGTATTCTGCAAGGTCCTGTCCTGTCCTCCTTGCTCTCAATATTCTTCCTCATGATCTCATCCACTCTCATGATTTCAACTCCATGGAAGATTTCCAAATCTGCATCCTTCAAACTGACATCTCTCTGAGCTCCAGGGTTGCATTTTCAATTGCCTATCAAACTCAGCTGAACTGAATAGTAATATTTTACACCATAGAGCAGCTTAGATGACCAACTTTGATGTGAAAACTTCTGGTACTTTTAATGCCTTCCTCTCCTTTACACTCCCCTTTCTTTAGCAAATTGTCAATTATTCCTTTAAAATATTTTTTTCATTCTCACATCACTTGCTTCTACAATACTTTTTTTTTTTAATTTTTTTTTTCAACGTTTATTTATTTTTGGGACAGAAACAGAGGATGAACGGGGGAGGGGCAGAAAGAGGGAGACACAGAATCGGAAGCAGGCTCCAGGCTCTGAGCCATCAGCCCAGAGCCTGACGCGGGGCTTGAACTCACGGACCGCGAGATCGTGACCTGGCTGAAGTCGGACGCTTAACCGACTGCACCCCCCAGGCGCCCCGCTTCTACAATACTTAACACATATATTATTTATTCTATTTCTCTTCTAGTACTTTTTTCCTTTTTAATTGAAGGCTTTATTGAGATATAATTTACAAGCAAAAAATTTACCCAAGATAAATGGACTGTTTTATTTTTGCAAATGTGCAGAATTGTGCAACTATCCAGTTTTAAGATATTTCCCTCAAAAATTCCCTCATATCTATTCGTAGTTATTTTTCACCCTCACCTTAGACTTAGGCAACCACTGATCTGCTTTTTATTTTTATAGATTTGCATTTTCATATAAATGGAACCAGGCAATATTTCATCTTTTGTACCTGTCTTCTTTCATTTAGAATAATGATTATGAGGTATATTCATGGTATATCAGTAGATTGTTTCTTTTTAGTGCTAAATAGCATTTCCTTGTATATATATGCAGACATACAGATACACCACACTTAGTTTATCTATTCACCAGTGGATGGACATTTGAATTATATCCAGTTTCACATTAAATAAATGATATTATTTAAAAGGTTCGCATGTAAATCTTCGTGTAGATGTATGCCTTCTACATTTATTTTCAGTAGATACTTAGGAGTAGAATTGCTACATCATTTTTTAAAAATGTTTATTTATTTATTTTGAGAGAGAGAGAGAGAGAGAGAGAGAGAGAGAGAGAGAGAGAGAGCATGCGTGTGCGCACGCATGCATGTGGGAGAAGGGCAAAGGGAGAGGGAGAGACAGAATCTTAAGCAGCCTCCATACCTAGCACAGAGCTCAATGCAGGGCTCTGTCTCACAACTGTGACATCATGACCTGAGCCAAAATCAAGAATCTGATGCTTAATCGACTGAGCCACCCAGGTACCTCTCTTTTGCATATTTTAAATTGCCTTCTCATTATTGAGCTGTAAGAATTCTTTGCCTGATGTAGATGTATGTCCTTTTTCAAATACATGATTTTCAAATATTTTCTCCAAGTGCAGGATTTGTCTTTTTATCTTCTTGATGGTATCTTTTGAAGAGCAAAAGTTAAATTTTGTTGAAGTGCAATTTATCAATTCTTTCTCTTATGGATCATGCTTGTGATGTCAAATCTAAGAATATTTTGTCTAATCCAAGGCCACAGAGATTCCCTCCTGTTTTCTTTTATAAGTTCTATAGCTTTAGCTCCATATTGAAGCTTATGGTCCATTTTAACTTAACTTTTGCGTATGGTGTGAGGTAAAGGTCTAAATTCATTTATTTGCATATACATATCCCATTGTGTTTGCACTATTTGCTGGAAAAAAAAAACCTGTCTTTTCTACAGTGGATTGTCTTGGCCTCTTGTTGAAAATAAATTGTCCTTTAATGTAGGGGTATATTTCTATATTCTTTATTCTATTCCATTGATCAATGCATCTATCCTTATACTAATACAACACTTTCTCGATTACTGTGTTTTACAGTACATTTTAAAGTGAAGTAATGTGAATTTTTCAATTTCTCTTTCTTTTTCAAACTTGTATTGGCTAGTCTAGGGCTTTTGCATTTTCAAATACATTTTAGGGTCAACTTGCTAATTTCTACAAAAACAATTTTGTTGGGAGTTTGATAGGGATTGCATCTAAATCAGCAGATCAATTTGGGTAGAATCGCCATGTTAACAATTTGCGTTTTCCAACTTATGAATATGGTATGCTTCTCCATTTATTTAGATCTTTTAAAAACATTGTTTTGAAGTTCTCAGTCTTACACTTATTTTGATAACATTTTTCTAAATTATTCTTTTTATCACTATTTATTTTCTTAATTTCATTTTTAGTTTGTTTGTTGCTAAGATACAGAAATAGGGTTGATTTTTGTAATTGGTTTTGGATCCTGCAAACTTGTTAAACTTACTCATTACTTCTAGTAAATTTTGTGTAGATCCCATCAGATTTTCTACACACATCATCTGTAAATAAGGACAGTTTTACTTCTTCCTTGCCAGTCTGGATGCCTTTTACTTGTTGTTCTAGCATATTCTTAGGTAAAAGATTCAGTCACACTTTAAATAGAAGTGGTAAGAATGGAATGTCTTGTTCCTGATTTCAGGGGAAAACTTTCAGTCTTTCACCATTAAGTATAACATTAAACTATAGGTTTTTTAGAGTTCTTTATCAGGTTGAGGAAATGTGCATTTTGCCTACTTTGTAGAAAGTTGTTTTGTTTTGTTTTCATGAATGGGTATTGGATTTTGTCAAATGCTTTTTCCTATACCTTTTTAGATGATCATGTGATTTTTGTCCTTTATTCTATTAATATGATATATAACATTAATTTATTTTCAGAGATTAAACCAACCTTCCTTTCCTGAGGCAATGCCCATTTGATCATGGTGTGCAATTAAAGATATATACATATTTATGTATTCAGTTTGCTAATATTATTTTTTAAAGATTTTTTATATCAATGTTCATGAGGGATATTGGTCTATAGTTTTCTCTACTTGTGATGTCTTTGTCCTGCTTTGGTGTCTTGGTGATAATATGGGCCCCATAAGATTAGCTGGCAAATGTTTGCCCCTCACCTATTGTCATAGATTGCATTGTGCCCCTACACTCAATTCATATGTTGAAGTGCTGACCACCGGTATCTCAGAACGTAACCTTATTTGGAGATGGGGTCTTTACATGGGTAATCAACTTAAAATGAGATCATTAGTGTAGGTCCTGATTTAATCTGACTGGTGTCCTTATAAGGGGAAATGTGGACACTGACACAGAGGGAAGACTATGTGAAAACAGAGGGAGAAAATGGCCATCCACAAGCCAAGGAGAAAGTCCTGGAATAGACACTTCCCTCCTACCCTCAGAAAGAAGCAACCCTGCCAACATGATGATCTCAGACTTCCAGCCTCCAGAAGTATAAGGCAGTACATTTCTGTTGTTTAGGCCTTCCAGTTTGGGGTGTTTCATTATGGCAAACTAATAAATGTATTTTTGGAAAGGGTTTATATAGGATTGGTTACATTTTTTCCTTAAATATTTGATAAAACTCACTGGTAAAGTCATCTGGGGCTATGCTTTGTGGGAAGATTTTTAATTACTAATTCAATTTCTTGTTTGTTATTGGTCTTTTTAGATTTTTAATTTCTTATTGAGTCAGTTTTGGTAATTTTTGTCTTTCTAGAAATCTATCCATCTCATCTAATTTGTATAATTTGCTGTCATTAAGTAGTTCATAATATTCCCTTATAACCCTTCCAGTTTCTGTAGGATTGCTGGTTATATCCCCTTTTATTTCCTGATTTTGGTTATTTATACTTTATCTCTTTTTTGTCAGTCTAGTAGAAGTTTTATCAATTCATCTTTTTAAAGAATCAACTTTTCATTTTGTTGGTTTTTTTCTTTATTGTTTTTATTTTATTTCTACTCTGATCTGTATTGTTTCTTTCAATGTACTTACTTTGGGTTTGATTTGCTCTTTTGTTTCTACCTTCTTGAGGTAAAACTTAGATTATTGATTACAGATCTTCCTTCTAATATAAGCATTTAATGCTATGAGTTTTCTTTTGAATATTGCATTAACTGCACTCATACACTTTGGTATGTTTGGTTTTGTTTTCACTCAGTTTGACATATTACCTAATTAACATTGTGATTTCTTCTTTGACTCATGGGTTATTTAGAAGTATATTTTTCAAAAATTTTGAGGGTTTCCCAAATATCTTTCTGTTGTTGATTTTCAGTTTGGATCTACCATGGTTGCAAAATATATTTCATGAGTTTAGTCCTTTTAAGTTTATTGGGATTTGTTTTATGATTTAACATGTCCTAGAAAATGTTCCATGTGGGTTTGAAACCATTATGTAATCTGCTGTTGTTGGAGGGAGTGTTCTATATGTATTAGGTATGTTAGTTTACAGTTGTTCAAGTCTTCAATGTCCTTTTTTATTTCTAGTTTAATTACTGAGAGAAGGGACTTGCAATCTCCAACTATAGCTATTAAATTGTCTATTTCAATTCTGTCAATATTTGCTTCATTTATTTGTCACTCTGCTATTAGGGGCCTATATATTTACAGATTTTATAGGTTCCCAATGTTGTAATCCTTTTATCATTACACAGTGTTCTTTAATCTCTAGCAATATTTTTGTCATAAATTATATTTTTGCTGATACTAACATAGGTACTCTAGCTATTTATGATAACTGTGCATGATATATGTATATATAAAGTAAAAGTACTTTCAATCTATTTTTGTCCTTAAATCTAAAGCATACTTGAAGACAGTATATACTTAGAACTTGCTTTTTTACCAGATTGATGATAATTGCCTTTTGACCAAAGTTTAAGATGATTGCCATTCACATTTAATTTAGTTGTTATGGTTGACTATACATTTGCCATTTTGCTGTTTGTTTTCTGTATGTCTCATGTCTGTTTTGTTGCTTTTTCCTCTTTTGCTGCCTTCTTTTGTGTTAAACAAGTATTTTTAGTATGCCATTTCAATTTCTATGTTGTTTTATTAACTATTTAAAAATTAATTTTCAAAGTGGTGGTCTAGGTTACAGTATGTATCTAAACTTATTGCAACCTGCTTCAGTTTAATAATGGCAGTTCTGGTGAAATATAGCATCTTTGCTCCAGAATAGCTCTATTTCTTCCTCCTTCATCTGTGCTATTATTGCCACATGTATTGTATCTGTATATGTCTCAAATTCAACAGTACATCATTATAGTTATTGATAGGCAATCACTTTAGAAAAGAAATTCAGGGAAAAATGAGAGAATAATACATATTTATGCAAGTATCCACATAATTATCATTTCAAGTATTGTTTTGTGTGTGTGTGTGTGTGTGTGTGTGTGTGTGTGTGAATTCAAGTTACTAACTGGCATCTTTTTTTTTTGTTTTTTTCAGCCTGAAAGTCATCCCTTAGTATTTCTCAAGGGACAGTTCTGATTGCTATACATTTTCTCAGTTCTTGTTTATCTTTGAGTGACTTTATTTTGCCCTCACTTTTGAAAGATAGTTATGTTAGATATATTGGCTAACACTCTTTTTCTTTCAGCTCTTTGAGCATGTCATTCTACTGCCTTCTAGCCTCCATTTTTCCTGCTAGAAAGTCAGCTGATATATTTGTTGTTCTCCTGTACATGACAGTCATTTTTCTCTTACTGCATTCAAGGTTTTCTCATTGTCTTTGGCTTTCAACAATTTGACTATGATGTATGAATCTCTTGTATTTATCCTACTTAGGTTTGTTGGGTTTCTTGAACCTGCCTATGGATGTTTTTCAGCACATTTGGGAAGTTTTCAGGAATTACTACTTCAGTTTTTGTTTTTTTTTTCAGTCCCTTTCACTCTCCTCTTATGGGACTCCCGTTACATGTATGCTGGTATTCTTCATGTTGTCAGGAGGGTCTCTGTGGGTCTGTTTATTTTCCTTCAATAATTTTTCTCTGTGTTCCTCAGAGAGTATAGTATCTATAATCTATATGGACTTTTTTTCTTCTGTCATCTCACATCTATTCTCAAACCCATTTTTCATTCTGTTGGTTATATTTTTCAACTCTACTTTTTCTTTGGTTCTTTTTATAGTTTATATTTTTATATTAAGATCCTCTATTTTCAATTGTTGTTATAGTATTTTCGTTTAATTCTTTTAACATAGGTTCCTTTAATACTTATGCATACTTATAATAGCTGCTTTTATGCCTTTGTCTTCTACTTCCAACATCTGGGCACAGTCAGAATTCATGTCTATTGACTGCTTTTATTCTTGAATATGGTCACACTTTTCTATTACTTTGTGTATTTCATAATTTTTGTTTAACACTGATATTTTGGATAGTATATTTTTTTTTAATTTTTTTTTTAACGTTTATTTATTTTTGAGACAGAGAGAGACAGAGCATGAACGGGGGAGGGTCACAGAGAGAGGGAGACACAGAATCTGAAACAGGCTCCAGGCTCTGAGCTGTCAGCACAGAGCCTGATGCGGGGCTCGAACCCACCGACCGCGAGATCGTGACCTGAGCCGAAGTCGGACGCTTAACCGACCAAGCCACCCAGGCGCCCCTGGATAGTATATTGATAATATTTTGTTGAAACTCTAGGTTCTAATTTTCCACTCTGAGTTTCTCTTTTCTTTATTTTTGTAACTTTCCTGTACTTAAACTGTAGAATCTATTTCCTTTGTTGTGAGTTGCCACTGATAAATTTGCTTAGTTTTTTCATGCTTTAAAAAATTTTTTTTAGCCTAACTTCCTCTGGGTCATCTCTATGTCTTCATAGCTTAGTGATCAACTAGTGATTTAGGCAGAATCACTAGTGCTCAACTATTTTGAATTTGTAAAAGTTCCACTCTCTGCCAATGAATCTGTTTCTGGGTTGGGGAATGCATTCAAAATTCAGCCAGTTCTCATGAATGCTTTGGCTTTCCTTTTATACCACGTTCTCTCAAGTCTCCCTTGCACACGTGTGTAGTTTTCCAATCATCCAGGGATGTGTGGAGAGTTTATCTAGCCCTTCGATAGCTTTCTTATTTCTACGACATAAGTTATTATATTATTTATTATTTTCCCCATAAATTCCTGAGTGGGCTGCCCCTTGCCCCAGATGGGACTGCAACCTCAGCCTAGCAGAGCTACAGGTTTTCCCCATTCTTTTTTTTTTTTTTTTACCAGCTTTGTTATTTTAATTAAAAACACTACCAGTGAGGGTTTTACTCTCTGCCCTAAATTAAATCTGCCCCTAGCAGTGAAGCTGCTGATGTTCTTAGACCTGCCCTAGTAGTAAAAATTAACTAATATTGCCAAATGAACTGGGGTGGGGGATCAGAGCCCCCCAGGCAAGAAGCTTCAGATTCCTGCTCTCCTTATAGAAATACGAGGGGCGCCTGGTGGCTCAGCTAGTGAAGCATCTGGATCTTGATTTCGGCTCAGGTCATGATCTCACAGTTTATAAGTTTGAGCCACACATCAGGCTTTACATGGAGCGTGGAGCCTGCTTTAAATTCTCACTTTCCCGTCTCTCTCTCTGTCCCTCCCCCATTCATGCTCTCTCTCCCTCTCTCTCTAAATAAGCAACAACAAAAAAAATTGAATAGGTTTTCACAAACAAAAGTTTTTCAGTTATTTGTCTTTTGAAGAGAGGATCTTCCAATCTTTCAGGCCACCGTAGCCAGAGGTATTATCTCTAATTTATATTTATGATCTTTTTTTATGTTTAAATCTGTAGTCCTCCTAGAATTTTAATTTTATTTATAGTTTGAGATAAAGGATATAACTTATTTTTTTCCCCAGATGAATGGAAAATTTTCCAAACATTTGGCCGATTGAACAAATATCCAGTCTCAGTTGGTTTGTATATAATTTTTAAGTGAGACTAATGTTGCTTATGTGTGTATGTATGTTGTGTAGCTGTGAAAGGAAATGACATGTAGGTGGTCAAAATAAACTGAATCACTGCAATATGTCAAGATAGGGTATAAGAATCTGCATGTGACAGATGAAACTAATCTGCAGAAAACTTCCCAGAAATCACTAATGTTTAGACTGTATTTGGAGCTGTGTCATGTCTGAATTTGGCTCGTTATGACTCTTCATACTTGGCTTTTATACCCTGTCTACATCTTTTCCTGTATCTAACCTCAGCCCAGCATTTTGGTTTTAGCTTTTTTGCCATTTTGGTGTATTTTAGACAACAATGCAAGGCCTTTCTTATGAATTCAAAACCTCTTTCTCAGCTAATTGAGCTATGGTTATTTGCTCCAGGAGGAGGAATGAAATAGAACCTAGTCTTCGATGCTCAGATTGCATTGGGCCTTCTCTCTTCTTTGGTCAGAATGTTAAATGTCTCCATGAATATATCAAGTGTTTCCACAGGCTCAGAGCCAGTACTTGGACATATTTTTTCTCTACAGGGCATAGGAGGATGGACTCGCACTGGAACTTTCACTCTTCCTTATTTTGCCATGTTTTAGAACCAATGGCTTTTACTTGAAGTGCTCCAGTTCATTCCTATTGTCATAATCTTGCTTTACAAAGCCATCCAAAAGGGGCCAAAAGCTGCAAAAGAGTAGGAGGCTTTTGAGACACTTTGAAAATAAGTCCCTGTCTCCACTTTTTAGAATGAGTTTGGTTTTGGATGCTGATATGGATACAAACAAGATGTTGCTGCCACTACATAATAAGATATGAGATGGCTCCCTTGGCCTAACACACTGTTTTGTTCCCAAAACACCAGTACGAAAAAATTACTAAAATCAAGGTACAATAGAAGAGGCCACCTAACTTCCTAAGTCTTCCCAGGAGTGACACATATTATGATCCAATGTGTAAATGTGTTATTATATGATGACACAGACAAGATTTCTCAAAATCTTACCAGATTGTTGCCTGAGACATCATAGCATAAGTGTTTGACATAACTATTAAGGAGCACCAAAAAAACCCCCCAAAAGCAAACAGCAATAGACTTACTCTAGACTTGAGTACTGATCATGTTATCAACAGTTCTGATTTTAGAGTAAGCTATCAAACACAACTTATACAAGAAAAATAAACTTTTGGCAATGATCCTTTACTAGGGAATATTCAGTAAATCACTGTAGAATGAGGTAAGACCCCCACCTTCTCCATAACAATTCTTTGTTCACTTTCTTTAGGGTACTCTTCAGCACCATAATTCAACATGAGGAATGTGTCCTGAATGGAAAATAGGCTTTGTCTCTTAGGCAGGTATGTCTAGCTTCATAACCATTAGAGACAATGAATGCAAAGCACACCACGTATAACATATATTCAATAAGTGATATTTATCAATATCATTATCATAATTCTTATGATTATTATCTTGTGATATGGCTAATATGAACTTATTTTCAAGGATACAAGCTACCCCTAAAAGACACGATAGGGGCAAGTTTTCCTCTGACAAGCTAAGGCCCAGAAGACCCCGAGAGCCTAAAGCAGGATCACTTCATGTGGCACCACTGTACTAGAGCTCACTCAGCCCCACCTGGAAGCCTCTGCTGACTTTTACTGGTTGTACTGTCAGTGGAGGCAGCTATGCACTGTGGGTGTGGTGTTATGTGGGAAACGATAGGCCTGCTGAGGAGGATTGTCTCTGATACCATTTATTTAGGTTGGGAGAATATCTCTGGCTGCCTCCGTGGACAGCATTATAGGGGAAGTGCACAGGCTTTGAGATTTGGATCCAGCCCCATCATTTCCTAGCTGCGTGAATTTGGCAAATTGCTTCATCTCTCAGAGAACCAAGTCTATTATTTGTGAAACAGGAATAATCCTACCTTGCAGGATTTTTGTGAAAATTGGAGATAATATATAGGAAGTACTCAGTACACCCTAAGTGCTACACGTGATGATACTTAAATGCTTTAGCAGCATCTTTTAATGACCCTTATCTTGGAGGTTTTATGTACAGATTAAAAGAAGAAATATGTGTGTAAAGTACATGATACATAATAGATCCTTAACAATCAGTAAACTCTTATGTAAATTTCAAAGAGTACAGTTATTTAATGGGCTCCTTTAAGTATAACTCTCAATTTGGAGTTAAGAGGCTTATTTTAGTCTTGGCTCTAGTGCTAACACACTGTGTGTTCTTGAGCAAAACACTCTGGGCCTCAGTTTCCTCACTCAAAAGTTAGATATTTAGATAAATAAGGAACCAAAATGTCCCTTTTTATACTAAAAAGGATACTTTCTTATGCCTTGTAAGGAAGGAGCATTAAGATACTGGGGAACATTCCAGAAGCTCAACTAACACTAACAAGTTAGGGTCATTAACTTTGCAAAATGAATGAATTCACTGCAAATGAAAGTGGAAGCAAATGGTTTATCCACAGCCAAGTTCATTCATTGAGATATATTTGCTGTGCACCTGAGTCCTAGAGAAAATTGCACTGGGTGCTTCTGAGCTCCTTCAAAAGAGATGTTTGATGGAGTCTTACATGTTTTCTTACATCAAAACAGTGAACATACTTCAAATTTAGAGGCAGGCTTTTCTCCTCTTGTTAAGGAAGCAGTGAACATATCACCTCAACCTTCTTTCTAGCAATATTAGCTATTAGCAATATTAGTGTGAACCCACCTGCTATTTTCATTTTTCATTTTTAAGAAAGACATCTTTTGACACTCTGAGATCAAGTTTACCCTGAAATAACCTTTCCTCTTAATTAGAGATCTATTAAAGACATGCTCTTCAAAGCATTTCTTTGAATGAAATATCATGGGGGGCAGGGTGGCAGTGAATGAGGAAGATTCTCTGCTTTAGGGATTTTTTGAAACAGATGTTATTACTGGGTTACTCAGATGCCTTAGCTATCAGACACATTCTTCATTCTTCATTTATTTGTTTTGGTATGCTCAGTGCAAGGAACATAGTAGTCACTGTTTGTTGAACAAATGAATGAAGGAAAGAAATATCTTTTCATGTTCTCCAAAGAGAATAGCATAAACTATCTTGAATGTGGTAGTGATAGATTCTATTTTTAATAGAAATTAACTGAGAAGGGTACCTGGGCTTTTGGAAATTGGATTTGGAAATAGTTAGGGAAGGAGAGAGACTGGCTTGTCAGTCTTCCTTCAGATGGAGGATGGCATACAATAGTGTGGAGAACAGGTTTAACAACCTGTTGCCGCAGGATTTCACATTTAATCTCCAACCCAAAGAAGGCCTGGTGGCCTCCCCCATCAATGGTTTTGTGTTAAGCATGCATGTGTTGTGGGAGCTGGGAAGGAATGGCTGAGCCCAACTAAGCTAGTGGGAAGAAGGAGAAGTTGCAAAAGGAAACCTCTGAGACGGAAGATCCTCTTATATGTGAGATAGAACACATGAATGAGCCTTCAGCTCATTCGGGACTTGGCCCTTCTCACTGTGCTGGTGGCTTTCCATACTGAGGATGTCCCTTTCCCTTACAGAGGACCAAGAACTTCACTTTATCTCTAGCAGTGTGTATTGCTCATGGTAGCATCGGAGAACCAGACAGTGTCCGGGTGGTATGAAGTAGAAGGAAGAGTATTAGACTAGAAGTCATGGCTCAACTGGTAAGCTATGTATAGGCTTTGGGCAAACTGTTTAACCTCTTTGGGTCTGTGTGTCAATATCTGTAAGGTAAGGTCAGGAGATTGGACCAGGTGATTTTTTTTTTAATTAAAAAACTTTTTTTTAATGATTTCACTTATATGTGGAATCTAAAAAACAAAACAAATAAACAAGAAAACAATAAAACAGAAATACACTCATAAATACAGAGAACAAACTGGTGGTTGCCAGTGGGAAAGGAAGTGAGGGAATGGGTAAAATAAGTGAAGGGGATTAAGAGGTACAAACTTCCAGCTATAAAACAAAAGAGTCACAGGGATAAAAAGTACAGCATAGGGAATGGAATTCAATAATATTGTAATAATTTTATATGTTGACACACAATAACTACACGTACAGTAATGAGCATTTTATAATGTATATAATTAATAAATCACTGTGTTGTACACTTGAAACTAATATATTGTATGCTAACTATACTTTCATAAAGAATCTATTCTCTTTATAACAAGACATATTTGGAAACATTGGTTATATTGCCAAGGCTTTGATTTGAATTTCATGTTTGAGAATATGCATGCAATTTGATATGGCCAGATAATTTTTAGGAACTAAGATTGGCTTTAAAAGAACCCTGGAGGGGCACCTGGGTAGCGCAGTCGGTTAAGCGTCCGACTTCAACCAGGTCACGATCTCACGGTCCGTGAGTTCGAGCCCCGCGTCAGGCTCTGGGCTGATGGCTCAGAGCCTGGAGCCTGTTTCCGATTCTGTGTCTCCCTCTCTCTCTGCCCCTCGCCCGTTCATGCTCTGTCTCTCTCTGTCCCAAAAATAAATAAACGTTGAAAAAAATTAAAAAAAAAAAAAAAAAAAAGAACCCTGGAAAACCTGGCCTACTACCTTGCATACAGGGTTCCCAGCAGCCTTACCAGATGAGTAAGAAAGATCACTTCCTGAAAGGCTGAGGAACCTCAGGATATCTTTGGGACCTCAGGAAAATAGAAATTCACTGAAATCTATAGGTATTCCAAGTAAAGTCTGATGGTGAGTTCTTGGCATTAATTCTTAGCCTCAAAGTTTCTTAAAAGATAAATCTATGATTCCTTATAAAAGTTGCAGCAAAGTAGATTTTAAAAGATCCTGTATGGTCAATCACTCTTCTTTTCTTTTTTTTAATATAATTATTGTCAAGTTAGCTAACATACAGTGTATACAGTGAGTTCTTGGTTTTTGGGGTAGATTCCCATGATTCTTTGCTTACATACAGCACCTAGTGCTCATCCCAACAGGTGCCCTCCTTAATGCCCATCACCCATTTTCTCCTCTCCCCTGTTCCCCCATCAACCCCTAGTTTGTTCTCTGTATTTATGAGTCTTTTATGGTTTGCCTCCCTCTCTGTTTGAGACTATTTTTACTCCTTCCCTTCCCCCATGGTCTTCTGTTAAGTTTCTCAAATTTCACATATGAGTGAAAATATATGATACCTGTCTTTCTCTGTCTGACTTATTTCACTCAGCATAATACCCTCCAGTTCCATCCACATTGTTGCAAATGGCAAGATTCCATTTTTTCTCATTGCCATGTAGTATTCCATTGTATATATAAACCACATCTTCTTTATCCATTCATCAGTTGATGGACATTTGGGCTCTTCCCATAATTTGGCCATTGTTTAAAGTGCTGCTATAAACATTGGGGTACATGTACCCCTATGAATCAGCACTCATGTATCCTTTGGATAAGTTCCTAGTAGTGCTATTGCTGGGTTGTAGGATAATTCTACTTTTTAATTTTTTGAGGAACCTCTATATTATTTTCCAGAGAGGCTGCACCAGTTTGCATTCCCACCGCTAGTGTAAGAGAGTTTCCATTTCTCCACATCCTTACCAGCAGCTGTTGTTTCTTGAGTTGTTAATTCTAGCCACTCTGGTGTGAGGTGGTATCTCAATGTGGTTTTGATTTGTATTTCCTTGATGATGAGTGATGTTAAGCATCTTTTCATGTGTCTATTGCTCATCTGGATGTTTTCTTTGGAAAAGTGTCTTCTGCCCATTTCTTCACTGGATTATTTGTTTTTCAGGTGTTGAGTTTTGTTCAGTTCTTTATAGACTTTGGATATGAACCCTTTATCCAATAGGTCATTTGCAAATATCTTCTCCCATTCCATTGGTTGCCTTTTAGTTTTGTTGATTGTTTCCTTTGCAGTACATAAGCTTTTTATTTTGATGAGGTCCCAATAGTTCATTTTTACTTTTATTTCTCTTGCCTTCAGACATGTCGAGTAAGAAGTTGCTATGGCTAGGTCAAAGAGGTGTTGCCTGTTTTCTCCTCTAGTATTTTGATGGTTTCTTGTCTCACATTTAGGTCTTTCATCCATTTTGAGTGTATTTTTGTGTAGTATAAGAAATTAGTCCAATTTCATTCCTCTGCTTGCTGCTGTCCACCTCTTCCAGCACCACATACTAAAGAGACTGTCTTTTTCCATTGGATACTCTTTCCTGCTTTGTCAAAAATTAGTTGGCCATATATTTGTGGGTCCAATTCTGGATTCTCCATTCTATTCCATTGGTCTATGTGTCTGTTTTTGTGCCAGTATCATACTGTCTTGATGATTACAGCTTTGTAGTAGAGGCTAAATGCTGGGATTGTGATGCCTCCCACTTTGGTTTTCTTTTCCAACATTACTTTGGCTATTTGGGGTCTTTTGTGGTTCCATACAAACTTTAGGATTGTTCGAGCTCTGAGAAGAATGCCAGTGCAATTTTGAGTATGGATATTATTCTGTTTCATTGAATCACTTAGTTCTCTAATTCTCCCCTCGTGGTCTACTATTTTTTAATCTCTCTCTTTCTCACCTTCATCATTTTCCATAATTTTATCTTCTCTTTCACTTATTCTCTCCTCTGCTTCCTTCATCCTTGCTGCCACTGCATGTAGTTTATTTTGCACCTTATTTACAACATTTCTTAATTCATTGTGACTACTTCTTAGTTCCTTTATCTCTGCAGCAATAGATTCTCTGCTGTCTTCTATGCTTTTTTCAAGCCCAGCTATTAATCTTACGACTATTACTCTAAACTCTTGATTCGATATATTGTTTATATCTGTTTTGAGCAATTCTCTAGCTGTAAATTCTTCCTAGAATTTCTTTTGAGAAGAATTCTTCTGTTTTGTTATTTTGGTTAGTTTTCTGTCCTTTATATGTTTTAATATCTTGTTATGTGTCCTGCACCTGCGAGTACTACTATATTAAAAAGGGGTCATATGCTGTCCAGGGCCTGGCCATTCAGGAGGTGTTTTTGGAGTGTGTTGCATGCTCTCTGTTGTTTTGTCTCCTGTTGCTTTATCTCCCCACTTGTAGTGGTAGTTTGAACCTTCCACCAGGTGTGCTTTGATTTTTCATTGAAGTAACCCTGGAAAAAATTTTAAAAAGGGCGTGTGGTAGAAGAAGCCGTATCCCATACAAAGAGAGAAATGACAGGGGCAGGGAAAAAAAAGAATAAAACAATATTGACAAGGCAGGGAATCAAAGAAAGTATAAATCCAGAGAGAGAGAGAGCGAGAGAGAGAGAAGAAAATAAAGAAGAAGGAGATACAGCAGAGGTTTAAGAATAGATTAAAAATATTTGCTTAAATAAGCCAACAACCAGAATAGAGAAGGGAAGAAACAAGAGGAAGAAAAGAATGGAAAAAATTATACACACACACACACACACAGGGTAAGAATTTTTCAAGAGTCAAATAAGAAAAATCGAATCAAAACTGCTGGACCAATATCTGATGGTGCCTTGGAACTGGTGGCTGCATTGGTCTGGAGGAGGGGCTGTCTGATTTGTTTGGTCAGTGCCACTCTTGCTCTGGTAGATATGCAGTTACCAGGCATGGAGGGGTATGATTTGGTGAAAGTGGGTCCCACCTCCACTGTGGGCCCACTGTTCATTCCCTGAAGCCCCACCTTGTTGGTGATGGGGAGAGAAATGGCAACACCCCAGTCTCTCCTCCCCAGATTGGTGTCCCAGACCACTCTGTTTAGGTTTTTTTTTTTTTTTTTAAATAAATACTAGTTAGTTAACATATAGTGTAATAATGGTTTCAGGAGTAGAATTTAGTGATTCATCACTTACATATAACACCCAGTGCTCATTCCAACAAGTGTCCTCCTTAATGCACCTTGCCCATCCAGCCCATCCAGCCCATCCCCCCAACACCCTGCCAGCAACCTTCAGTTTGTTCTCTGTATTTAAGAGTCTCTTGTGGTTTGTCTCCTTCTCTGTTTTTATGTTATTTTGCTTCCCTTCCCTTATGTTCATCTGTTTTGTATCTTAAATTTCACATATGAGTAAAATCATATGATAATTGTCTTTCTTTGACTAAGTTATTTCACTTAGCATAAAACATTCTAGTTCCATCCACGTTGTTGCAAATGGCAAGATTTCATTCTTTTTCATCGCCTAGTAATATTCCAGTGTGTGTGTGTGTGTGTGTGTGTGTGTGTGTGTGTGTGTACACACACACCACATCTCTTTATCCATTCATCAGTCGTTGGACATTTGGGCTCTTTGCACAATTTGACTATTGTTGATAGTGCCACTGTAAACACTGGGGTGCATGTGTCCCTTTGAATCAGCAGTTTTGTATCCTTTGGATAAATACCCAGTAGTGCAATTGCTGGGTCATAGGGTAGTTGTATTTTTAACTTTTGAGGAACCTCCATACTGTTTTCCAGAGTGGCTGGACCAGTTTGAATTACCAACAGCAGCACAAAAGGTCTGCATCCTTGCCAACATCTGTTGTTGCCTCAGTTGTTAATTTTAGCCATTCTGACAAGTGTGAGGTGGTTTTGATTTGTATTTCCCTGATGATGAGTGATATAGAGCCTTTTTCCATGTGTCTGTTGGCCATCTGGATGTCTTTGGAAAAAATGTCTATTCATGTCTTCTGCCCATTTCTTCACTGGATTACTTGTTTTTCAGGTGTTGAATTGATACATTCTTTATAGAGTTTGGATAGTAACCTTTTATCTGATATGTCTTTTGCAAATATCTTCTCCTTTTCCACTGACTGCCTTTTAATTTTCCTGATTGTTTCCTTCCCTGTGCAAAGCTTTTTATCTTGATGAGGCCCCAATAGTTCATTTTTGTTTTTGTTTCCCTTGCCTCTAGAGACATGTCAAGTAAGAAGTTGCTGTGGCTGAAGTCAAAGAGGTTGTTGCCTGTTTTCTCCTCTAGGATTTTGCTGGCTTCCTTTCTTACATTTAGATCTTTCATCCATTTTGAGTTTATTTTTGTGTGTAGTATAAGAAAAAGGTTCATTCTTCTGCATGTTGCTGTCCAGTTTTCCCAACACCATTTGCTGAAGAGACTGTCTTTTTTTCCATTGGATATTCTTTCCTGCTTTGTCAAAGATTAGTTGGCCATACATTTGTGGGTCCATTTCTGAATTCTCCATTCTGTTCCATTGATTTGTGTGTGTTTTTGTGCCACTACCATGATGTCTTGATGATTATAGCTTTGAATACAGCTTGAAGTCCAGAATTGTGATGCCTCCAGCTTTGGTTTTCTTTGTCAGGATTGCTTTGGCTATTCAGAGAATTTTTGGTTCCATGAAAATTTTAGGATTGTTTGTTCTAGCTCTGTGAAGAATGCTGGTGTTATTTTGATAGGGATTTCATGGAATATGTAGATTGCTTTGGGTAGTACTAACGTTTTAACAGTATTTGCACTTCTATTCCATGAACGTGGAATGTTTTTCCTTTTTTGGGTGTCTTATTCAATTTCTTTCATAAGCTTTGCATAGTTTTCAGTGTATGGATTTTTCACCTCTTTGGTTAAGTTTATTCCTAGGTATTTTATGGTTTTTGGTGCAAATGTAAATGGGATCAATCCTTGCATTCTCTTTCTGCTGCTTCATTAGTGTATAGAAATGCAACTGATTTCTGAACATTGACTTTATATCCTATGATATTGCTGAATTTGTGTATCAGTTCTACTATTTTTTTTGGGGGGGGTGGAGTCTTTGGCATTTTCCACATAGAGTATTATGTTGTCTTCAAAGAGTGAAAATTTGACTTCCTCCTTGCCGATTTGGATACCTTTTATTTCTTTGTGTTGCCTGATTGCTGAGGCTAGGACTTCCAACACTATGTTGAATAACAGTGGTGAGAGTGGGCATCCTTGTGGTGTTCCTGATGTTAGGGTGAAAGCTCTTAGTTTTTTCCCATTGAGGATAACATTAGCTGTGGGTCCTTCATATATGAACTTTATGGACTAGGTGGTCTTTTATACTCAGCAGCATGTGCTGTGTTAAGTGCCAGGTACTAGGCCAGCAGTGGAATCCAGAGTTGAGTCACACACAGGCCTGGTTCTTAGTCTTGGTGATAAGGGCTATAAGAGAAGTTAATAAAAATTGCCATCAGGTTAAGAGAAGGAAATGACTAATTCTGTTTGCTAAGGCTTGAGAGCTGATACTGAGGAGAAATGTATTAGTTCTGTCATCATTCACTTAATCCAGAAATCTTGGCTAGGTTCCTACTGTATATACAAGGAGTGGAGAAGTGGCCATGAAAGTAAGCAGCTAGGATATTTACCCTCATTCAGTTGAATCCAAGCTAGAGTGGTGGGAGAGGTTGGGAAGGAGGACTATTCCCATCTAACATCTAGTGAGCACATTGCCTTGTCCAACATTCCTACAGTGTAGGTTTTATCTCCATTGCACAGTGAGAAAACTGAGACCTGCAGGAATGAAACTATTTGCTGAGATCACATAATAGAAATCCTAAGGCCTTAAACTTACCTCTGCCTGTCTTCAGAGCTCCAGAATTTAACTCTGATGCCATTCAGGCAGCAAGGAGGCTTCACAGCCCATTGAGTGCATGCTGGTTTTGCCTGTCCAGAAGTCCTTCTCTGGGTGACAGATTATGTATTTTCCTTTAGAGATCTAACCCTTCCCACTCAAAGTACATTTCTCATACCACCCCACCCTCACCCCTTAACTCCAAGGCTTCAGAAGTGAGGTCCTCCCTCAGGCTTGGCCTGTCAGGGCATGCATCTTTTTGGACACCGTGATGGGCCCAGTGACAGACGCATGACCAAGTTCTACAGGTTGGAGTCAATGCCTGGGCTTTTGCTGAGAATATTGAAAAATAGTCTTGCTCTTTGTCCTAGGATTTTTAAACTGTGGACTGTTAGCCCAGACCAGCTAATGGTCTTCTTTCCTCCTGCAAGGGGAGAGGCTGCCTGCCTGAGAATGAAGCTGACAGAGAGGAAATTAGGCTCAGAGCAACAATTCCCAGACAACAAAATTTGAGCCCTTGGATCTAATTTTGCCTGAAATGGGCAAATTAGAAATTTTACTAATTAGAAATGGGCAACTTAAAAACCATACTTCTCAATTCCATGAGCTAATAGGTTCCTTCCATCCACTTAAGATAGGCTGGGTTACTATCACTTATAACCAAGAATCCTGGAGAATACAGCCTCCAAGAGTGTGTGCAGAAGTTGTATTTCTCTGACCCCCTAGTATGTTCTTCACCACACCTGCCAAAAGTCTCCATCAACCTCACCTTAGCTTTGTTCTGGGAGGTTAACAGGATGTGGTCTTTGCAGGAGTCTTTTGCACTCTGCTCTTTCTCAAAACTCTGTCCCCAGGGCTGCCACTATTGATGCTAGTCTCCATAAACTAAGGGGTGGATTGGGCAGCCTCCCTGTTGAGCATTCACCAGCATCTCTCCGTCTGCTCCAGAGCCTCTGCCACCCAGCTCTGGTTCCTTTCCTCACCATGCCGGTACTCCAGACACAGCTCCCTCTAACTTTGGGATGTCACATTGAGAGTTTGTGTGTTGTGAGACTGGTAGAAATATGGGTAGAGGGTTGGGAATGACCAGAGGGGACAGCTTCTTCCCTGGTCCTAGTTTCTAGTAATGTCTTATTTGGGGTTTGAATCCCAGAACCCACCCCTGGATAGCGTGCCTGATGCAGCTCTTGTCCTTACAAGCCTGAGGGCCAAAGCAGGAATGCTTCTGGCGTTGCCCAGGAAAGCTTGGTCAGGGGTCTCAGCTGTTAAAGAGAAATTATTCTGGCACTAGTTAAGATGATAATATTCAAGATTACTGCAACAAGGGTCAACTCTACTGCAATAGGGGAGACAGATTTAGCTCAACTCTGAATACAAGGACAAGTCAGGATTTATAAGCAACAAGCTGAATAAAAGGGTCAGTACCTGGGAAATTAGCAAGAGGAGACATCAAAGGTAGGAGGATTCTTGCTAAAGATAAGCCAAGGACAGGTGGGTGATCAGGAACCTGGTCATATATTAAGGTTGATCAGATATCAAGGATGGGGAATGGTTTCACATGATTCTTTGCTAAGGCTGGGTTTGTCTTGGGCCCAAGGATGAGGCCTAGTCAAAGGGAGGGACCAGAAGAGCCTAACTAAAGCTTGGTTAAGGAGAGAGTCTTAGTCACAGCTGTGACCTTAGATGGTTTGGAATTTTCCTTCTAGGCATCCAAGCACTCTCCCTTTTCCAGCAGGGTCGGGGGTTGAAGACTACAGCAAGTGCTTCAGCAGGGGACACTCAGAATCATGTGTTGGAGGCTCTTGTGTCTATGGCTCTCTGTAAGAGTCACCTGTATCAGTATTTAAGCAGATACTTTTAACAACTTCTGGATAATGTTGGATATCTTAGTTGCACAACCCTATGATTCTCAACACCCAACAAATGCTTCTGGAGACCTCAGGCTTTCAGCCATAACTTGAGGCCATAAATGAATTCACACACTGGGCCTCTGAGGCACCCTCTCTATCACCTGCCTCTTTCTCTTTTGATCCCTGCTTCCATTGAAGCATCTGGTATGGTACTTCAGCCATGGATGAAAGGCTCTCTCCCTGCTGTTACAGGAGCATGTCCTGAGGCCAGTCTCACCTTTTGGTAAGACAGAGCTTCACAAAGCATCATTGAGAACCAATCTAATTCCTGTCTGAGGATATGGGACTGAGTTCCTGAGGTGCTTCATAGTAACATTTGGGTTGGACCAAGACCTCCAAATAACGTCACTCTAGAAGCCTGCAATCCCTTTCTAGGGAGGGAGCCATCCTTGTCAGGATGTTGTAGAGAATCCAGCTTGCAGATCAACCTCCATGACATGTGGGAGGCAGGTTTGATGGAATCCCACATTTAGGGAGAGTGGGTGAGTCCTGGGTAAAAGGAATCCAGCATGGGAAGCCATATATTTTTTAGTAGGGCCTAGGAAATAGTAAGAGAGCAGGATTCCAAGGATAGCCTGATGCACCCCCTGAAACCAGATATGGGGACAAAGCTATATGTGGCCTTAGAGTCCCATTGTGCTGAATTCCAGAATCCCACAATATTTAGGTTTCTCTACATTCTCCTTAAGTGAGTTAGAGAGGATACAATCATTAGAATGAGGTTTCCTTTCCAGAAGACCCTGTTGAACTCTACTGAGACTAGTGACAGATCTGCACTTTTGACTAGAGATCAAGGCCATTGTGGGTGGAAGCTTCTCTGTAGAGAGGGACAGAGCTGTGGTGTGGTGTCTCCTCAGTGCTCACTCACATGTAAGACAGACCTTGGGGATTTACAGGAATGTGTGGAGTGAGGGAGAGAAACCTTGCAAGAATTGAAATTCTTGAGTGTTCAAGGGGGTCCTTACAGCTAGAGAGACCTGGATGTTAATGTTGTGCTCACATCTGGCTTACCCTGGGAAGGCTATAGCGATCTCAGGCACATTGAAGGTGGGGAGGGGGTCATGAGGCATCTTTTAATTCTCAGCAGAGTGTGAATTTGCACCAAGTCTAAGATGCCAACCTTTCTCTCCCTGTCCTTCTCTGTTGCCTGATTCTTAATGCCCTATCACCACAAGGATGGTGCAGGAATTATAAGAGGACTTGCTAAGCTTTGTAGCTCTTGGGAGAGAGGGGCCCATGCTGGCAGGATAGGGAAGTGTCACCAGGATTCTTAAGAGGGATGGGTCTTGCATGTGAGGTGTGCCTCAGGGGGTGTGACACACAAAATTCTGGGGGAGGTGCTTAGAGCTACAGGAGACAATTGAGTTCTGCAAGTGCTTGGGAGCAGAACATTAATGGACCAGAGAGGAACAGGACCTTGCAGTGAATGTCAGGGTGCTCTAATTTATCTTCCTCACTGGTCTCTCAGGAAACCCTCATTATTAACTTCTCCACCAAGGCCTACAAGACCTCTATTAAAATGCAAATGAGATTTGCTAAGGACATCCCAATGAGCCCTTACTAACAATTAATGCCTTAGCTGACCCTCCTTCCTTAGCAGGGAATTAGTCCTAGAAGAGGACCTAAGGCAACTAAATTTTGATGGGAGGGGGTGAGAAAAGGATCTCAATGTGGGTGGAGCTGGGAATGTGGCCCACCAGAAAAGCAAGCAGCAGCATGACAGCACGGAGGGAATGACTTTCTAGGGAACACAGAAGAGAGATGAACAGAAGAGGCCTCAGACCAATGACATCAGCTCTCCATTTCACTTGGGGGAGAAATTATTCATCATACTCAGCACCAGCCTTTCCTGATGCATGGCCAACACCTCAGAAGTCAGATTTCCTTAATGACACATTTTCAAGAGTATCAGGAGTCCAAATTACACATGCCCCCTGCCCCCATCCCCCCAACAGCGGTTCTCTTGGTCCTTTTAGGTGGACAATCTTTGTTCCCTAGCTGCCCTAGCCAGTCGCCACTAACTGCATGACTTTTAGCTTTAAACAAAAGGTTTTCTAGAGGCCCCTCAAACAGAGACAATCTCTGGGCAGCAGGCAAAGGATAGTAGACATGCTTTACTTTATAAACAATTCATATGAGAAATCTTGGTCTTTTAGCCTGGAATTATTTTCAGATTCAAATCAGACTTAAAAATTTAGACTTCCCTTTGAGTTTTCTGAGCCTCTTGAATGTTCCATGTCACCTAGTGGTGAGCTGTGGAACCGCAGGGTGTGTTTTTCAAAGCACTTGCTTAGTCATTGGTCTGATTTGGGGACTCCCTTTGCTAGTAGGTGGTTTATGGAAGAAAAGAAAGGTATGTTCCAGTCATTCAAAGTTGCAATTTTTTTCCTTGTCTCAGGACATCTAAATGGATCCTCCAACTGATTCTTAATTCTACAAAGGCAGATCAAATGTTTAATGCTTAAAGCTGGCATATTAATTTTATATCAAATTTAAAATAGAGTTATGATCTGTATAACATTTTATGGAACATTGGGGCCCTTTGGATAATCAATGTATTCGGTTCATTTACAACAATTTTATAAGGATAGAACCATAATTTTGCTCTTTTAATTTTGTAGACATTTATAGTTATTTCATTGTATATTACTGGTCATTTGTTTAATTTACTTGATGTCGATTTCCTGGCCAGAGTTTTTCCCCTCCCTCGTCCTCTCCTCCATATCAGACTTTCCTGCATCTGGCTGACTTCTGCTTCCCAGTGTTACAGAGAAATCAGGGACTTCCTGGATAAATCAGCCCAAATTGGAATCTCTTGAGATATGTGAGTATTGTTAAAAAAAACAAAATCCAACTGAATAAATTTTGAAGATCTCATTGCTTTATCTGATGGTTCATGAGTTGGGTAGCATCCAGTCTAGCATACAGAAAGGAGCTCTGAGGTGCTGTACAAAATAAAAGACTTTTATAGGCAGAAGGGAGCAAGAACAAGGAAATTATGCTGGGTGAAAAAGCTAACTGGTTATTGCAAGGTCACTTCACTTTAGGGGACGGCAGAGGCCGATGGGGCAGATTACCTAACAAGTACTGCTCAGGCAATTCCTGATTGGCTGGTTTAAGATTCCATTTCTGGGACAGCCAACACTGTAATTAAGTTCAGTCTCAGCTTGGTGATGTGGGGCTTAGCATGAATGACTCCATTTGGGGCCTGTTGTCTTGTTTTTAACAGGATAAACACATTTTGAGAAATGGAAACCAAGAAGCTAATGTTTTTGAGACATTATTAATATCACAGAGCATGAATAAATTCTTGAAATGCATGTCAGCCCTCACTCAGCCTTTGGACTCGCTCCTGGGTGCGTAGAGTCTCAGTCAGGGAGAAGGCTGCCTCTGGGTAGGAAGCACATGCCTCTGCGTCTGCCCACCTTGCTGTCCCTCTGCTTCTCTTGTTTTGTTTGGCTTGGCTTCCTCTATTCTTTTACAAAAGAGCTGGTGAGTTTGTGATCACAAGAAGGAACAAATGAGCAGGCTTGGCTGAGACCTTAAAATTAAAATGAACTCACTACCAAATGAGGGCATTTTCTGTGTGGACGCCTCTGAGCTTTGGTTCCATTTTTTTCTCATCATACCTTGGTGGAGATCCATTTCCTTAAGATGGGGCAGTCAGAATCTTTGGTTCATCCCTGAATCAGGATGGGCCTTGAAGTTCCCTGAAGACATGGATGCCATCACTTAATGCCTTAATTCTGGGAATTAATGGAAGCTGGTGACAAACCTGAAATGGTGGAAGCCCTCTGGAGACTAAATTTGAAATTAATACTTTGCAGTACAAAAAAAAAGCCAAAATAGGTTCTTCTTTTCCTTAGAGATTAGTTTGATGTGAGATATTTATGATTCCAGAAACCACATGCTAGGCTGTAATTGAGCATAATTATTGCCCTGCATGCTGCCAAGCGCTGGTCTTGAGGCATCCTACAGATTCTCATTAATTTCTTGATTGGGCTCTAAAAAACAGAGCTGCCACTGACAGGGCCAGAAAGAGCTGTGTCTGATCTGTATGGTCTTTAAATGAAGGAGTCACCGGCTGTCCATTTGGCCAGTGCTGTTCCTCCTCGCCGTGGGGCGGCCTGTATCTGTGATTGCAGGCTTCATTGCCAACACACTTTCTTGGAGTTCTGTGGTGGTATCTTCTTGTCCTTAGAAGAGCTCCACACAAGTAAATGGAAGTGGACAATGGGAAAATTCATATTAATGACTCACACACACATCCCCCAAACTCACAGAATATAAGATAAATCCTTTGCAATTATCTGGTTATTTCATGTGAGAGTTTTGGAACAAGCCTAAATTATTTGGATAATTACCTTTTCCCTTTTGTTCAACATGTTTACAGCCCACATTCCAGAAATGCCACCCAGCAGGTTCTTACACAGCCTGGATTCTGCTTCTCCCCCTGGCATCATTTGGGAAACTGTCTGGGAGTATAACTCTTTACTCCTAAATATCAGCCTCCAAAGGTTAGGTGTATTTCCCCAAGATAACTGACAGTGGTTAAAAAAAAAAAATCTCTTCTAAATATTTGTGTCTGGTGTCCTGCCTTCATAAATACAATCCGCAGAGCAGAAGTTAATTTTTGCTGATTACATTTGTCCAAATTTCTGGGGTGATTGTTGTGATCATTAAAACTCACAGTTCAGGCTGTCATTGTGAATATGGAGGAAAACAAAAGAGTGTATACTGTACCCAGGACTTTTCTTGAAGAGGCATGTTTTAAACAACCAAGCCTAGATATTGGATTTTGTTTTCTATTAGATTTATCTCTTCCTTGAATAGAAGGAAGAGATACCATGCCAAATCTCTGGTTAACTGGGGGTCCCTATCGTGTACATTCCAGTGCATTTAAATATTACTGAATTTTAGGTAAAAAAGAAAAGTCAAATGGCTGTGTGGCTCTAATGTCCTTGTCTATTGTAGGGAATTTATTCCTGTCACTTGAGCAGAAAGTTTCACTTCTCACCACCTCTGGTTGGAGTTGCAGGGGGATTTCCTTTATGCTCACCTGCAGATGGAGTGTCTGCTATGCTCTAGATCCAATAGGCTACTAAGTCATTATTTCTATGGAAATACACACTTGAAGTTCCAGCTCTGAATTTGAGATACCGGGAGCCCAACTCTGACTCAGCTTCTCAGTCAGGATGGCAAGAAAATCTTTCAGTATATTCTGCATCATCCATGCCTGCCCCTGCCCTTCATCATGCCTATCACAGGGCTGTACACATGATGGCTTATGTCATGACAGAGACTGTGGGTCTCTATTCACAGCTGAGTCCATACCCTCTGTGATTAAGCTATGTGTGCTGGAAATATTTTCATTTTGCATGGTATTGGCATTTGAAATTATTCATGGTGACTTTTATCATCTAGCAGCTTAAAATATTAGGAAATCCAACCATTCAAAATTCTTTTTTATGGATTCTGGGCTCCTTGTCTTCTGTGGGCAATTCTACTTCAAACTAAGATAATTAAAGGAGTAGGAGGACTCAAAATAACTTGTTTCTGTATGTATTAGTTTTCTATTGCTGTGTGACATTACTGCTAACATAGCAGATATAAAGAACATAGATTTATTACTGGATTTCTCTGGATCACGAGTCCAGGCCTGGCTAGCTGAGTCCTCTGCTCAGTCTCACAGGGCTGCAATTCAGATATCGTCTGGGGCTGGGGTCTCATATGACGCTCAGCATCATCTTCCAGGCTCCCTTGGCAGAATTCACTTCTTTGCAGCAGTGGAATCCATGGTGGCTTGCTTCTTCAAGGCCAGACAGAGAATCTCTGGGGCATCATGTCTTTGACCTCTACATTGTCTTCCAGATGCTCACCTGATTAGGGCAGGCCCACTCAGGATAATTTCCCTTTTGATTACCTCAAAGTCACTCGTTAATGTTCTTAATCATATCTGCAAAAATCTCTTTGCCATTGCCACTTGTAATAGGAGTGATATTCACCATATTCACAGGTCCTATCCACACTCAAGGGGAAGAGGCAATACAGGGTTTGTTATACCAGGCTAGGGGAATCTTGGGGGTCATCTCAGAATTCTGTCTACTGCTCAGTTTTTTGTTTTATAACTTAAAAGAATGCTTAGAATTTAAATCATTTGTATATGATAGTATGTACATGCATTTCTGTTACAACACAATAAAATTTTCCTGAAAACCCTCATATTCTGCAAAATCATACACTAAAAAGGGCAGGGCTTATGGAAAAAAAAATAAAGTCAAGGGAAGAACACTCAAAACCTAAGTTGCTTTATAACCAGAGCACTAAAAATACGGTAAGAATCCTAATAAAGCTACCAGCATAGTTTAAAAGACAGTTTAATTGTGCAATAAATAATGATATATTATAACAAATATAGAACTCTACCTAAGAAATAAAAAATGAGCATAGCCTGATGGAGTGAGAAAAGATTGAGGCTGCTAAGTACAGCAATAATGGATAGTGTACAAAGATTGGGGGAACCTCATAATGAGCTTGTTATCAAACTAAGCCAGGAGAAAAACGTAGAGTGAACAGGCACTGTGTGCAGAATAGCCTTCCTTTGCAGATTGTGTATGGAGGTGTTTTAGCAGATGTTGTGGTCAGCTGCTAGTACTTGACTGCAAACATTTAAGCTTGGTGGGAAACACTGACTCTGAAAATTACTTCCACATGATACTGACTTGATTTCTTTATTTACCACTAGTGTTTGAGCTAATTTGTGTGATAGAGATTCCTGTTGTAGCAGAAGAGACTGTCAATGATTTAAATTTCTCCTCTATTGTTACAGCACTACTTATTTATTTTTTAAATATAATTTATTGTCAGGGGCACCTGGGTGGCTCAGTTGGTTGAGTGTCTGACTTTGGCTCAGGCCATGATCTCGTGATCTGTGAGTTTGAGCTCCGCGTCGGGCTCTGTGCTGACAGCTCAGAGCCTGGAGCCTGCTTCAAATTCTGTGTCTTCCTGTCTCTGCCCCTCCTCTGCTCATGCTCTGTCTCTCTTCCTGTCAAAAATAAATAAACATTAAAAAAAATTAAAAAATTAAATAAATATAATTTATTGTCAAGTTGGCTAACACACAGTGTGCTCTTGGTTTTGGGGGTAGATTCCTGTGATTCATCACTGATGTACAACGCCCAGTGCTCATCCCAACAAGTGCCCTCCTCAATGTCCATAACCCATTTTCCCCTCTCCCCTGCCTCCCCTGCCATCAACCCTCAGTTCTCTGTATTTAAGAGTCTCTTATGGTTTACCTCCCTCTCTGAAACTACATTGTTTTCCCCCTTCCCTTCACCCATGGTCTTCTGTTAAGTCTTCAAGTTTCACATAGGAGTGAAAACATATGATATCTGTCTTTCTCTGGCTGACTTATTTCACTTAGCATAATACCCTCCAGTTCCATCCACATTGTTGCAAATGGCAGGATTTCATTCTTTCTCATTGCCAAGTAGTATTCCATTGTACATATAAATCACATCTTTATCCATTCATCAGTTGATGGACTTTTATGTTCTTTCCATAATTTGGCTATTGTTGAAAGCTATAGACATTGGGGTACACGTGCCCCAATGAATCAGCATTCCTGTATCCTTTGGATAAATTCCAAGTAGTGTTATTGCTGGATTGTAGGGTAATTCTGTTTTTAATTTTTTGAGGAACCTCTACACTGTTTTCCAGAGTGGCTGCACCCGTTTGCATTCCCACCACTAGTGGAAGAGGGTTCCCATTTCTCCACATCCTAGCCGATATCTGTTGTTTCCTGAGTTGTTCATTTTAGCCACTGTAACTGGTGTGAGGTGGTATCTCAACGTGGTTTTGATTTGTATTTCTCTGACGATGTGTGATGTTGAGCATCTTTTCATGTGTCTGCTGGCCAGCTGGATGTCTTCTTTGGAAAAGTGTCTATTCATGTCTTCTGCCCATTTCTTCACTGGATTATTTGTTTTCAGTTGTTAAGTTTGGTAAGTTCTTTATAGATTTTGAATACTAACCCTTTATCTGATACATCATTTGCAAATCTTTTCCCATTCCATCGGTTACCTTTTACTTTAGTTGATTGTTTCCTTTGCAGTGCAGAGGCTTTTTATCTTGAGGTTCCAATAGTTCATTTTTTGCTTTTATTTCCCTTGCCTCTGGAGATGTGTTGAGCAAGAAATTGTTGCAGCTGAGGTCAAAGAGGTTGTTGCTTGTTTTCTTCTCTAGGATTTTGATGGTTTCCTGTCTCATATGTAGGTCTTTCATCCATTTTGAGTGTATGTTTTGTGTGTGGTGTAAGAAAGTGGTCCAATTGCATTCTTCTTCATGTTGCTGTCCAGTTCTCTCAGACCATTTGCTAAAGAGACTGTCTTTTATCAATTGGCTACTCTTTTCTGCTTTGTCAAAAATTAGTTGGCCATACATTTGTGGGTCCAATTCTGAATTCTCCGTTCTATTCCATTGGTCTACGTGTCTGTTGTTGTGCCAATACCATATTCTCTTGATGATTACAGCTTTGTAGTAGAGGCTAAATGCTGGGATTGCGATGCCTCCCACTTTGGTTTTCTTTTCTTTTTTTTAAATTTTTTTTTTCAACGTTTATTTATTTTTGGGACAGAGAGAGACAGAGCATGAACGGGGAGGGGCAGAGAGAGAGGGAGACACAGAATCGGAAACAGGCTCCAGGCTCTGAGCCAACAGCGCAGAGCCTGACGCGGGGCTCGAACTCACGGACCGCGAGATCGTGACCTGGCTGAAGTTGGACGCTTAACCGACTGCGCCACCCAGGCGCCCCTGGTTTTCTTTTCTAACATTACTTGGGCTATCTGGAGTCTTTTGTGGTTCCATACAAATTTTAGGATTGTTTGTTTGAGCTCTGAGAAGAATACTAGTGCAATTTTGGGTGGGATTGCATTGAATGTGTAGATTGCTTTGGGTAGTATTTACATTTTAATAATATTTTTTCTTCCTATCCATGAGCATGGAATGTTTTTCCACTTCTTTGTGTCTTCTTCGATTTCTTTCATAAGTTTTCTGTGGTTTTCAGCATACAGATCTTTTACATCTTTGGATTACAATACTCTATTGAATAGTCTATTATTTCCTCTCTAGTATTTTTTTTTTAATTTTGGTTTTTATTTTATCAAAGTGTGTGTGGTACACAGAATCAAATAGTTCTTACTGCAAAAAATAGCCATCCCTTGTGCATCTGTCACCATTACCTGCTCCTTGAGTGACCACTTCAACTATTTCAGTTGATTCTTCAGCATCTACTTCTATATCTCTAAATACCCTGTTTACAGTACTGTTTTTAAAAATTTCCGCCCAGTTTTAGCCATTATCTATTGACTGGTATGAGGGAAGATAAAGATTTAGCTCATGTTCACTGTTCTGCCTCCATCACACAAACCCCTGCCACCCAGTCTTTCATCTTCCCCATGTGAGTAATTTTAAAAATTAAAAACAACTTTTTAAATTTAATTTTTTTTAAAGAGAAGAGAGAGCATGAGCAGGGTAGAGGGGCAGAGGGAGAGAGAATCCCAAGCAGGGACCACAATCAGTGTGGAGCCCAACTCAGGGCTTGATCCCATGATCCTGGGATCATGACCTGAGATGAAATCAAGAGTCAGATGGTCAACCAACTGAACCACCCATGCGCCCCACTCCCCATGTGATTCTATTGTAATTTTTTTGAGCTACTATTGTAATTTTTTTGAGCTACATATAGGATTTGCATCATTCTGATTATGAAAATGCTATTATACCCAATCCATGTAGTAGCCTGTGATTATTTTTGTTCTTTTGCCTAATATCTTGTATTGCCTAGAGTTAATAATTGACTTAAAAATTTGTTTGGTTTTCATGTACATATTAGTACAACCCTCAACTTTCCCCCAGGTACACACATCTCTTTCAAAACATTAGACATTTTCTTAATTTAATCTTCTTTAAGAATCTACCTTGGGTCCCTCTGACTTGCTTTATTTGGGATTGGCTACTTCTAGCTGTGGCTGCTGTCTCTCAGGCTGTCACCCTGAAACTTCCCTTCACCATCATCTGGGCTGTGCACATCTGGGCTATGTTTTATTTTACCCAAACAGCTGACTGAGAATTTGATGGGGTATAGAAGGTTAGCTTTGAAAGCTTTGACCCATTATCATCTTGTTTTCAGCAGTGTTGTTGAGAAACCTCATACCATTCAGAATCTTGTATACAAATCATTCATATGAAACTAGGTTTTGAACTTTTCTTTCTGGAAGCTTATAGAGTCTTCTCTTTTCTTTGGTGTTCCAGAATTTTAGGGTGCTAATACCTTGCTATGATATCGTTTCAGTCTTTACACTTGGCATTTGACAATTTCCTTCAATATAGAAAGACATGCTTTCAGTTCTTAGAAATCTTCTGGAATTACTTTCTTGAGTAATTTCCTTCTCTCCATTTTCTTTGTTCTCTCATTCTGGGAACTCCTGTTATTCAAATGTCAGACCTACCAGGCTGGTCTTTTCATTGTCTCTTTTTTCTCTTCTGGGATATTTACTTTTCTCTCTGAACTTCTATTTCTTTCTCTGTAACTAGTAATATAGAATATGTTTGGCTTTTCTCAACACTCATTCCCTTTCCCCCCATTTATGTAGTAGCACTGACTGATTCCTGTGGTAGTTACTGGTGCTATTTCCAAATGTTTCTGATTCTCTCTCCTGGGCACATGGTTCCCTTGTAATTGAGTGGGGCAATATGCTTAGTCTTGGCTGATAGGTTGTAAATGGAGGTGATATATGTTACTTCCAGGCTGAAGAATTGAATTGTCATTGCTAGATGTTCCAGAACTCTCTTTTCCTCTACTATCCTGACCAGCATTGCTCCAGACTGTAGTGGCTTCTTCAGTCTGGGTCCCACTGTGTGGATGATGTTGAGCAGAGTCCCCAATGGACCATAAGGGACATGAAACATGAAGATGTCAAGATAATTTCTTAACCAAAGCAAACCTAACCTGGCCTCCAAACAACCTCAGTTCCGGAAGAGAGGCCTGGAATTTCCATCCCTTTTGCTAGTGATCTGTTCACAAATATGGGCCTAAGACAACAACATTCCTCTGATCATCTATTTTCTTAAATTGGCTCTTTCAGACTGAAGGAACAGAGTTTGATGATTGAAGAAGTACTTTTCTCTCTGCCCACCCCCACCCAGTTTATCTGTTGAGAACATAAATGTGAGGATGGGGAAAAATCATCCTTAAAATTAAAAATTCAACCAATATTATGATTGAAAGAGCTCTGTCACCCCTGAAGGTAGAGGGAGAGCAATTCAAGATAAGATGCACATACTAAACATTCAATGAATTAGTGCCTTTCTTTATCCTATGCTTCCTGAGTTTAAAATTGGCCTTATCCGTTAAAGTCATTAAAGGTGAGAAGTTGTAGATTAAAGTTAGTAAATTATGTCCCTCTTTTCACATCTAATTGCTGTGAATGGCTAGGCGTTATTTTGTACTGTTTGTTTATGTTTATTCAATTAGACTCACCCTGTTTGAGAAAGGATTTGAAGCCACTTGCTGTTTGATGATCACAGCCTTGGATTTGGGAAGGATTTACCTAAAGGAAAACCAGGAAGACACCCCTGGAGTAGTTACTGTGGCAAATATTAAGATTCCCAGGGTGCTGGGAAGTTGACTTAAGGCCACTCTCCCATTTCCTAGTTTCCCATTTCGTGCTTGCTTTTCGACCCATTCCACAGAAACACCTGTAACCCAGAGGAGAAATGCTTGCCCAAAGTTGCAAGTCAGATTGGAAGCATGGTACAATGATTAAAAGCAGGGCTCAGCAAACCAGGGCCTGTGAGCCAAATCTGGCAGGTGACCTGGTTTCGTACTGTCACAGAACGAAGCCCATCCTAAGCTCATTCTTTTTTAAAGAATTGTAAAGACACAAACCCAACAGTCTCTGGCCCTTTACGGGAAAAGCACCACTTCCTTATTAGGAACCCAGGCTTTTAGCACCACACAGACCTGGGTTTGAATCCTAGTGAGACTCTGTCAAGTTACTTAATGACCCTGAGTCTCAGTTTCCTCATTTGTAAAATGAGGATAATGCTTCCAGCTGTTCTGCCTGGTTGGAAGGATTGAATGATACTTGTATTGTCGAGGGATCTTTGCAGAGCCAGGCAAGTATTCCACATAAAAGCCTGCTTATTTTTATGAATTTTATGTGAGCCTAGCCTCTTGGTACCTCGTAGAGCAGGCTGCTCCCATCCATACTGGAGCTGCAAAGACGTCATTATCTTCTGATGGTGCCGTGGTGTGGCTCCTCACTGCTCCCAGCTATAGTCAGGCAATCACTTTTGCCCTAGCACCTAATCAAACAATTCTGCCATTTCACATTCAGACACTGTGCACTTTTCAGACTATTTTGTGAAACCCATATATTTTCATTAAGAGTTGATAATAAACTCTAGCACTGAAAGTTTTTCCACGTTCATGATTGATGACAGTGCGATAGGATGCTGAGTGGCTCTTGTCGCCAGCTCAGGCGAGAATCTGCTTGGGGCATTTGCACCTTCCACCCCATCACTGCCTGCCCAGAGCCATCTGGAGACAGCCCCCTTCTCCAGGGACAATTGCAGAGTAAACAGCCTGGGTTTTGGTATCCTTTTTTCTCTCTCTTTTTTCTTTTTTTTTTTTTAATTTTTTTTTCAACGTTTATTTATTTTTGGGACAGAGAGAGACAGAGCATGAACGGGGGAGGGGCAGAGAGAGAGGGAGACACAGAATCAGAACAGGCTCCAGGCTCTGAGCCATCAGCCCAGAGCCCGACGCGGGGCTCGAACTCATGGACCGCGAGATCGTGACCTGGCTGAAGTCGGACGCTTAACCGACTGCGCCACCCAGGCGCCCCTCTCTCTCTTTTTTCAATAACACTCTGGAGGCAGAGTTTCCAGGCAGAAGGCAAGTTGTGATCATATCCAGGAGGTCTGGAAATTGATCACCTTTATTTTTGTGCAGTTCAGTGGCAGCAAAGGATGAAAAAAATCCATGGGTTCATTCTCCCTCCCTTTTAAAATTTGTCTTTCCCTTTCTAAAAAATTTGGCTTATACTCTGAGTCAGTGTGTCTTGCATCCTTAAAGATAAGGCAGAGAGGGCCACTGTGGAGGTCTGTTCCAGGCGCTGAGATGTGGCAGGAACTGGAAGAAGCCAGAGGGACCACGATCTCACCACTGGGCAAGGAGGTCTTGTGGGGAAAAACAGCCATTGCCCTGTCACAATAGCACCAAAGCCTTGGTGGAGTTGGGATATGGCCATGCCCATGAACTCCAGCCCAGCCTCTTTTTAGAAGCCAACACTTTATACTTGATCCCTTCTGCCAAGGCACAAAACATCCGGGAACACTTTAGGGAGCTCTGCTCATTCCCTAGTGGGAGACAGCCATTTTGAGAGGAAGTTGGAGGCACAGAGAAGGTCACAGCCACACTCATTTGGCGGGGGGAACCCAGCATCAAGACTGTGAAGGTAGAAATTGCCAACTTCTGCCCGTATGTGCATAGTTAAAAGCTCAGAAAAGCTTTGAGAGGTGAAAAGCTTGGTTACTTGCATCAGAGGAGGTGAGAGTCTGTGAGTGTGGGTGCTGTTCAGCTTTGATTTAGAAGGAAGAGGAGTGCTTGTCCTCTTCCCATGGTACCACCTTGGTGGGGCTAACAGTATGGGGCAAGGGTCCCAACTCCTCCTCCAGGAATGGGGCTGTTTGAATCACCTTACCTCCATCTGAAGGTAAGATGGGGCCAGCCTGTTCAGCCCAGCTAAGGGATGTATGTCTGGCACTGACTGACCTTGGCTGATTGATGCCATTTTGTAGGCAGCCCAAGGGTATTCAGATGGTGGCATGGAGTGAGGGGAACTGACTGGAATTTGGTGGTCAATCAGATGTACCTCTTTTATCCTTAAACTTGGGCTGTTTATCGGAAAACCATTTTGAATGCATTGTCTTTTATTTCTATTAGATTTCCACTGATTTGTGTGCCGAGTCACACATCTGTAAGGTGGGTACCGACCTGCCAAAACAGTTAGTGATCTACCTTTACCTCAGTTTTCCACACATTAGTAGAGAAAGGAGAAGATTTACTTTTTGGTCTCCATAGCAAAACCTTGGCATTGCTCCTAGGGAGGCAATGAGCAGAATGAGAATGAGAGAGCCTCTTTTTTGCTCCATCCAGAAAGAAAATCAAAGATGACAGATACAGGACAGTGGGGTGGGGGTGGGGGTGCTCTGAGAGATGGCAGGAAAGCCCGAAAGCCAGTGCTGCCTGTCAGAGAGAGCCACCATCTTGCTTCGGGGAATCTGGTTTGGTTTCCTTCCCTCAGAGATTCTAAAACCCTAAGTTGGACCCCACCTTTGTTTTTAATTTGTTCATCTTTAGCCTCCTGTAGGTTGCCATTCCCTTCCAAAGTCCCTTCTTTTGAGGGGTTGGGAGTTGATACTGAATGGAAGGGAAGGAGTTAAGAGACATTTCCTCAACTTTAAAATTGAACACTCCCTCCCTGTTTTTGTAGCCTTTCCTCTCCACTTCCGTCCCAATTCTGTTTCTTCCACAACTTACTGGAAAAATACTGTGCTTTTTTCTTGCTCATGTACTACTACATAGACTTTTTAATGTCCCTGCCTTTAGGGAGGGGAATGTTTTCCCTAAAATGTGAAGGACTGATAGTCCTGCTTTTGATGACTTGAGCAGAAAGATAGACATTTAGAAATGTCCTCCCCAGCTGTTGACATTCCTGGAGCTGTGCCTGTTGTATGCAATAGGGGTACTGGAATAAATTGAGAGAGCTGCAAAAGGGAACGTTTGCAAGACTCCTTTGCTCCCAACTAGCCTTAACACTTCCTTCTGTGAAATGTAATAATATGTTTGTTTGATGCAGAATCAGACTGTCTTAAAACATAGAGCATCACAAAACAAAGATGTGTTTATGGAAGGAATCACACACAAAAAATTTTCTTGTGGTTCCCAAATGCATTCAAATGGACATCAAATCATCTGCAGGGTTTGTTATAATAAAGATTGCCAAGACCCAAGGATTTGCATCTCTAGCAAATTCCCAGATCTTGCTCATGCTGTCACCCAGGGATCGCTCTTTGAGAACCAGAGCATTGAAAAGATTGTGGGTTTTCCATTTCATTTTTTTTCTCTCAACAAAGTCCATCATGTGCTTTGTTCTCTTAGGTGTTTCTAAAAATATTCCCAGAGGGCATACCTTTTCCTTTCATTAATGTAAAAACTAATGTCAATATCGAATTAAATATGTGTATCGTCAACTTTGCAGTTGCTTGCCAGGGTATGGCTTCTCTGAACCTGTCTGATTTGGGGACATGCCTGGCAAATAGGCCCCACTAGCAGGATGGCTTCTGGAAGCCTAAGGAAAGAAGGGTGTGCTTGTTTGCTTCTCAGCCATTGCTGGGATGTCCCAGGAATTCCTTATATTTTCTCCTTGTCATGCCCAAAGCAACTTCCCTTGTCAAGCACCAATTCCAGGCTAGGTGGGGCCAGCAGGAGGGGACGGAGGATGTGTTCTGTGCTGAAGACTTTGGAGTGGAATTTTCCTATCATAACTGGTTGCTTTCTGTTCTTTGGTGGTTCTTATATTCTTCAGTGCTCTTTCATCAGCGAGTTAGAACATACAAACCTCAAACTACCTTAACCAAAAGACGCAAATGCATCAGTTCAAATCACTGGAAAGTCCAGGTGAAGTCTTCCAAGCTGTTTTCCAATGAGATCTCTAGTATATCTCAGTTCTGTTCTGTCTGTGTTGGCACTACGACCGTAGGTCACCTGCTTCCCCCAAATGAGCAAAGAATTGTCATGGGCACTGGGAAGAGAGGTCCCACTTCCCTCTTGTATTCAAAAAGAAACCAGAGAGAAAAAGATAATTGTTTGCCATTTTTATGTTTATTCCTTCATTATGAATGTTTTTCTCTCCTAATTTCTAATCATCCAAAGCCTAAAAATCTGTCATCATTCACAACCCATGAAGACTTCCCTGACTACCCTACCATGAGGTAAGGCCTCCTCCTCTGAACACCACCAAGTCTTCTTGTGGGAGGTGATGTGACATGTTAGACATCTGGGCTCTGCTAGGTGCTCCTGGACACCTGCTAGTGATCTGTCTTCTTTGAGCAAGTTACTTTTGATCACTGTACCTTCATTTTCTTTTCTCATCATAAGATGAGCATAATCAGTGTCCTCCTGGAGGTTTGAGGTGAGCAAAACTAACCATATTAAAAGTACTAGGATGGTGTCTGGCACAGAGAAAGCACTCAACAAATAATTCCCTTTATTAATTCATTTTTCTTCTGTGCCACTGCCCACTTTCTACTTTGTATTATTATTTCTGGTAAGAGAGACTCAATTCCCCCTTTTTGTAGGAAAAAGGCCCCCTCAGCTACAGAAAATGTCCAGATGTACATATTGTGGATTTTGTTGATGTCATGGTGTATGGTGACATTTTGTCACTTCCCGCCATACCCTGACTCAAATGTGGTTAGAGAAGAGATTATTGATGGGCTCTTTCAGTTTGTATCTCACCTCCTCCAACCTCCTTCACCACCTCCATCTTCTCCCATAACTGCCCGCCGCCATGATGAATAGCTAGAGTTTTAAAAAAGAGACCTTTTAGGTTAGTCTTTCCAGGGCTCATATTTCCATCCCAACACTTCTTAATATATCTTTATACTTACCACCAACAATTAAGATTTTAAAGTCCTTGAGGACTCTAAGCATTCCAGTCTTCTTGGTGCTGATGGATTCTTTAAGCACTTCCATATTCCCATGTTCACATGGGAAAATATGCATTTTTACATTACACCTCACATCCAATTATAGAAAAGACAGATGCCTCCCCAAGAATTCTTCCTCATGTGGAGAAATTGGAACAGTTGTGCATTGTTGGTGGGAATGTAAAATGGTATAGCCACTATGGAAGACGGTATGGAGGTTCCGCAGAAAGGTTAATCATAGATTCACCATGTGATTCAGCAACTCCTTTTCTGGGTATATACCGGAAAGAACTGGAAGGAGGGTCTCCAAGAGATTTGTACCTCCATGTTCTTAGCAACATTGTTCCCAATTGTCCAATGGTGGAAGCAATCTAAGCATCTACTGACAAATGATTGGATAAAAAATTGTGATCTAGCCATGCAACAGAATACTATTCAGCCTTAAAAATGAAGGATGGGCACCAGGGGGGCTCAGTGGGTTGAGCGTTTGACTTCTGCTTGGGTCATGATCTCACAATTTGTGACTTCAGGTCCTGTATTGGGCTCTGTGCTGATAGCACGGATTCTGCTTTGGATCCTCTGTCTCCCTCTCTGCCCCTCCCCAGCTGGCTCTCTGTCTCTAAAAAAATAAATAAACATTTAAAAATAATAAAAAAAAAAGAACAATGAAGGAAATTCTAATATATGCTACAGTGTGGATGAACCTTGAGGATGTTATTCTAAGTTAAAGAAACGAGTCACAAAAGGACAAATACTGTATGATTCCACTTATATGGGGGTACCTAGAGTAATCAAATTCATAGACACAGAAAGTAAAGTGGTGATTGCCAGGGGCTGGGCTGGGCATTGTGTTGTTTAACAAGTATAGGGTTTCAGTTTTGCAAGGTAAAGAGTTCTGGAGATTGGTTGCACAACATAATGAATGTACTTAACACTACTGAACTGTGCATGTAAAACCGGTTACAGTGGTAGGGGCACCTGGGTGGCTTAGCCAGTTGAGTGTCCAACTCTTGATTTCAGCTCAGGTCATGATCTCAGGGTTCATGGGTTTGAGCCCCACAGTGGACTCCATGCTGATGCCACGGAGCCTGCTTGGGATCTTCTCTCTCCCTCTCTCTGCCCCTCCCTTGCTTGTGTGTGTGCTCTCTCTCTCTCCCAAAATAAATAAATAAACATAAGAAAATAGTTAAGGTGGTAAACTTTATGTTATATATATTTTACCACAATTTAAAAAAGAAGTTCATCCTCACACCCTGTTTTGAGAAAGGCTATCTTAAAAACGAATCTCTGACTCTGTGGAAATTTTTCACTTTTCAGGCTGATTATTGCTGTTATAGAGAGGTTTTCTTATTATAACTGGCACAGGAAAATTTTTAAAGATTATCACTGAAACAAAAACACAGAGTAGTTCTCTATCAGGAGGGCTATGCACACTGTCACAAAGAGAAAATGCAGATGGCAGTGGAGAGAGCTCCAAATCATTTGCTGAGAAAAACAAAGAACACCAAGGCAGGCAATTATGGTATGAAATGAGCAGTTAAGGGCTGTTAGTATTGGGGACAATTCTGGGCTCGACCTGGAAATCCCTTTTTAGAACTCAGAAAACAGCAAAGGGACAGAATGGAGAGCCTGTGCACTCTCACTGTGTGTGGTATCGGGTGGCCATATGGTGGATTTTAAGCCTCTATGACATGTATGTTCATTATTTGTATACATTTCCTGTCTTCCCAACCTAACCATATTCTTAGGGCTGGATCTATATTGGATTTAAATAAAACAAGACCCTTCCTTTTATTATGTTTATGTGATAAGTTATGATCATGATTTATTTTATTTTTATTTTTAAATGTTTTTAAAGTAAACTCTACCCCTAATATGGGGCTCAAACTCACGATCTCGATATCAAGGGTTGCATTCTCTACCAAATGAGACATCCAGGTGCCCCCTGATTGTGATTTTAAAGCTATGTCAACATTACATATTGTTAAAGGTTCTGTTCAGATTATACGTCCCAGATAGAACCTGAGGAGCAAAGATGGAAAGACAAGAAAAGGGAGACGTGCCTCAAGGAATTGGCAGAGGGAGTGAAGTTAGGCTTTGAAGGACCAGATCTAGGAACAGGGAAGAATGTATTTATTTAGGAGAGTAAGTAGTATAAACATTCCCTTCCACAGGAGTTCAGAATATTTTTTACCTCAAGTTAGTTAAAAGACTGGACTTTTCTTAAAATACAGGCAACAAAGAGGATTGTCAACATGAGATCTGTCATTTCCTGTCTTCTCCGTCAGCAGGATTCAGTATTTATCAGGCACCCGAGGGGGTCAGGAAAATGGGGGCCCATAATGTAGTCTGGCTTCTGCACCTGGTTTAGGGAACCTCTAAAGCTGCTTTCAGTAATGTCCCAGGAAGCTTCCAGCAGCAAAATCCTGTGGACAATTGCAGTGCCTTAGCTCAGAGCTTGGCAAATTTCTTTTGTAAAGGGCCAGATAAGTAAATATTCTAGGCTTGTGGGCCATATGGTTTCCCCATTGCAACTACCCAGCTCTGCCATTATAGCATGAAAGCAGCCAAAGATAAACGAATGAATATGGCTGTGTTCCAATAAAACTTTATTTATGGACACTGAAATTTGAATTTCATATAATTTCACATGTTAGGAAATATTTTTCTTTTAATTTTTGTGAAAGCATTTAAAAATATAGAAACCGTTCTTAGCTTGTGGGTCACAGAAAAACAGGTGGTGGGCTGGATTTGGCAGGGAGGCCACGGTTTATCAGCCCCTGTTTAAAACTTCCCAGCTCATTCTAATGTGCAGCCAGTGTGGAGAACCCCTAGCCTATACTTTGAATCTCTTGAACTACAGACCTGATGTATCATTGTATCCCCATATACAGTGGGGGTAAGTTCTTGATAACAGTTGAATGAATTTATCTTTGTGGATTGCCTATATCTCCTTGCTGATGGGTATTTGTTGAAATGGTTAATAAACTAAGATAACTAGGGAGCAGGGCAGGCTATGGTTGTCAAAGATGGGAGACAGGGCAGCAGCAGAGATACAGCATTGGGAATAAGGGGAGGTAGCAGTATTGGGGCACAGCTGTAGTTGGCATGGAGGTGCACCATTCAGACCTCCCTGCCAGAGAACCTGCTGTGTGAGGTAGCTGGTGGATAGTCATCAGTTGCCACTCTTTTGAGTTTTCACTGAGACCATGTCTTCCCCCACACTGCCCCCCAGCCAATATTGAGCATGACAGGTGCCCAGAGCTGGGCTGGTCCTACTGCTCGGTGTTGGACCTTTCAGTGGGAAGTCTCTGTCCTGGGGCTCTGCACCAGCCTGGCTGAAGCTTTCTCAGAACCCCACTGTTGGTATAATGCTCCTTCCTTCCCATCCTTCCCTCTCTTGTTCTCAGGTGTCAGAGTGCATCTTGCCTTGAACTCACCCCTCCCCTTTCTCCTTCATCCTCTAATGCATCTTTTCTTAGAGGAGCAGAACTGATGCAAGTTTCAGTCAAAGTCCTGGGAAGGGTATCGATTGACTAGCCCTCAATCATGTGCCCACAATTTTGTCCAAGAGACCTCTATGTGGATGGAGCTACCTAGCAAAGAAGTGGGGATAGTGTTTGCAGACGGGGGGAGAGGAGGCAATAGCTACCACTCTTTTCTACACATGACAGGCAACAGGTGAAAAGTCAGGCCTTCAGACGTGATCACAAAGCACACAGATTTGGAAGGTAGCTAGCTGTCCAAGGTTCAGGTAAAAGACCAGGAATGGGAAGCTTTGGGGAAAGGGGGAGAGGGAGCAGAAGAATAGCTAATATAAAATGTTAATAGTGAGCATATACTGAATGCTCTATCAGCTGGGATGCTTTCACTTGCAAATAGCAAAGCATCTCACTCACAAGTTTAAACAATAAAAGGCTGAAGGTGGAGTGACTCCAGGCTGCTTTATTGTCTCAGGGTCTGGCCTCAACCCAGGTGGCCCCTCATACAGCTAAGTGTCACCACTAGCATAATCACATCCTGGGGCTGCTCTTCCTGCCAACCACCACCCCTCCTTTTTTTTTTTCTTTTTTGAGAGAGAGCACGAGTGGGGGAAGGGGAGGAGAGAGAGAGAGAGAGAGAGAGAGAGAGAGAGAGAGAGAGAGAGAGAAAATCCCAGGTGGGCTCCTCACTGACAGTAGTGAGCCTGATGTGGGCTCGAAATCACAAACTCTGAGATCATGACCTGAGCCAAAGTCAGATGCTCAACCGCCTGAGCCACCCAGGCACCCCTCCTGTCAACTCTTAAAAACTGTGGTAAAATAGGGGCACCTGGGTGGCTTAGTCAGTTAAGCATCTAACTTCAGCTCAGGCCATGATCTCATGGCTCGTGAGTTCAAGCCCCACGTCTGGCTCTGTGCTGACAGTTCAGAGCCTGGAGCCTGCTTCAGGTTCTGTGTCTCCCTCTCTTTCTGCCCATCCCCTGCTCATGCTCCCTCACTCTCTCAAAAATAAATGAACATTAAAAAAATCAAAAAAACTGTGGTAAAATACACAGAACATAAAATTTACCATCTTAGCCATTTTAAGTGTGCAGTTGAGTAGTATTCAGGAGATTCATATTGTTGTGCTCTGTCTCCAGCAGTCTCTTCATCTTGTAAAAATGAAACTCTGTTCCCATTAAACACCAACTTTCCATTACCTCCGCTCCCCGCCCCTGGTGCCCACCACTGCACTTTCTCTCTCAATGATTTTGACTGTTCTGTATATTCGTATAGGTGAAATCTACAGCATTTGTCTTTCGTTCCACCTAGTTTTTGTATGACCCTGATTTAAGAATGATTTTTACAGTGGTAAATGGTTATATTTTAAATGGTCATGTAAGTATCTACATAATATCTTCCATTTTTCTTCTCGGCTCACATAGCCTAGAATATTTCCTCTCTATCCTTCACAGAAGAGTTTAGAAATCCCTGCGCTAGATCAATGGTTTGCAACCTATTCTCTGCTGCCAACTGATCTCTGGTAGAAATGGAAAGGGGAGGGGTACCTGGGTGGCTCAGTCGGTTCTGTCGTTGGCTCAGGTCATGATCTTGTGGTCCGAGAGTTTAAGCCCCACATCAGGCTCTTTGCTTACAGCTTAGAGTCTGGAGCCTGCTTTGGATTCTGTGTCTCCCTCTCTCTCTGCCCCTCCCCTGTTTGCACTTTGTCTCTCTCTCTCAAAAATAAATAAACATTTAAAAAATAAAAAAAAAAAAGAAATGGAAAGGGGATGGTGCAGGGTTAGAGCCTTGGGGGTCCCCTTCCAAGATCCCACCCCAGACCGCAGCTTTGCCCCGAGCGGTTTATCAGGTTTGCATAATGGCTGTCCATGACAGCTTTCACTGGGAGACAGTGGTCCAGGACAAAACTTTGGGAAACCTCTGCGCCGGGTGTTTTCTGAGGTTTCTCACAGATTCGACATAGAGAAGTTCTCCCTTTCCAGCTAATTCAACTCCTAGTATTAGGGTCAAAGTTCACTTGAAGACATTTTGGTAATTTGATGTTCAAAAAAAATCAGAAGTAATGTACAAAATGAAGAAAATACTAACTTTGTAAATAGGAAAAAACAATCTTTTCATAGTGAAGGAGATCAGGATATGCCACTCCTGGAATGTGCCACTTTGGCAAAAGAATTGTTTTGAGCTGAAGGCATCTGAGTTCCTGAAATCCCTTATCTGTCTAAAAGCAGAGCCTCCCCAAAGAACTCAATTGTCATAAATCCTCTCCCAGGAAGTAACTCTGATCTTCTTTTCTTAGAGAGAGTGGGCACCACACCCAGACAGACATTGTCAGAAAACTGTCAAGTCTCCTACCTAATCTCCTAAGGGCCCCTTTACCTTTAAAAAAATCATTTGTGCTGCCTCATGCATCCTGTCTCTTGACCCCTTCTAAGAAGTCATTTGTTCCCTCAGAAGTACCCCACTGCCCTCCCCATTCCCTTTTAACATGGTATTGCAGGGACAGAAAGTATTTGTTTTTACTCTACTCTTCTAAATGCTTAGCTGGAGCCTCTATGACGAAAGACAGATGATATAAGTTTTATGTGACACGGGACTCTTTATAAGGAAATGAAGACTCAAGGAAATTGTTAAACCTGAGTGTTTCTAGGTTTGCTGAAGGGTGGACAGTCATGGAAAAACTGTGTCAGGACCAAAAAGTGTATGAGCTAAATGTAGTAAACTGGAGGAAATAGCAAAGCTTATTTATTTAGATTTTTCTTGGGTACCTTGGAGATGAGGCTATTCCTTTCCTCCGTAAAGGGGAACACCTCTCACATGAGGGTTTTATGACCTGCTTTAGGAAAGAGTCAGAAAGTCTTCCTGCACATGCTCTTTCTCAGATTCCTTCAGCTTTAAATACTCAGTATGCCAACGTGCCATATTTTCAGTTAGCATGTCATGAATCCCATCAGTATATAAACTGAATTTCACCTCTTAGTTGGGTATTCACTTCCTTCTGGGATACCCTGATGCATGTAAAATTAATAAATTCATATTTCCTCTTTCCTGTTTATCTGTCCAGTATTAGTTTAATTTGCATGCCCTCACTGCATGAACTTAAGAAGGTAGAGGAAAAGTTTTCCATCTTCTACAAAAGCAAAGTGTATGTTAAAATATCTTCCTGGGAGGTATTTTGAGAAATTCTTTACAACCAAAAGCATATTTTGAGGAAAAGCTTGAAAATTGCAAACTCTTTAAAGAGGTAGATCCAGCTAAAGTTTTGGTGGAGACATGCACACCCACCCCACTTCCATGGCTGGGTGCTACATCTGTGTGCAGTGCTCTGGGAAGGGCTGGCAGGGTTCACCAATGTGGGATTAGGGTTGTCAAAGTGATTAATCTCCTCCCTGCTAGGAAGTGAAAAAGCCTTCACTTTTAAAAAGAAAATGGATTTTCAGATTCCAAGTATGGTTTTTTTTTCCCCCTTAAGGGTGAGACTTTCACTCTGAGTCTCTTTCATTTTATTTATCCATTTACCTTCCTGACATGTCTGGCTCCTGTAGTAGGCTGACAAAGCCCACCAACATTCATTTTCAACTTATCTCCATAATAGTCTCATTTACAATTGAGGAAGGCACCAAGCAAGCCATCACTGGCCTTCCATTTTGACGTCTGTCTGCAATCCAGCCCATTTGTGAGTTGCTGGGTAACAGAATCAGGGGAGGTGCTCCTCCCAACTCTAAGACCCTGGCTTTCAAGCACTTGAATGGCAGTTGTTTGACTCTCTTATCAGAGCAGTGGCTCTGTCCCAGAAGCCCCTCACAATAAACTTCTATACCAAATTAATTAAAGAAAGACTTGATAATTCCATTCCAATGAAAGTAATTTTAGATACATAATGCACAATTTGCTTTTCCACTTAACTTTTTTTTTTTTTAATTTTTTTTTCAACGTTTATTTATTTTTGGGACAGAGAGAGACAGAGCATGAACGGGGGAGGGGCAGAGAGAGAGGGAGACACAGAATCGGAAACAGGCTCCAGGCTCTGAGCCATCAGCCCAGAGCCCGACGCGGGGCTTGAACTCCCGGACCGCGAGATCATGACCTGGCTGAAGTCGGACGCTTAACCGACTGCGCCACCCAGGCGCCCCTCCACTTAACTTTCAAATGAAACATTTAGGGTATTTAGTACCATTTGCATTAATCAGCAAAACCATCAGATCCTCAGGCAAAAGAGACAGACTTTGCCAGGAGGGTGGGGAAGAAGGTCTGTGTGAAATGTGGTGGTCATTGGACTATTTGAATGGAAGATGAGGGAACTATGGGTTGCTTGCTACCTTTCTTGAAAAAAGAGCATTTTTGGAAAAGACTGTGATGGAGGTTGCTGTAAAAGGAAAGTTCTTCACGAGATGCTCCTTAAAATGGTAAGGAAGGCTTTATGCAGGACTATTGTAACATGAGTCAACTCTATTGCAAGAGGGGAGAGAGACTGAGCACAACTCTGAATACAGCTAAGGTAGCTGGGGATATAGCCAAGGAGCAGAACAAGGGTGTCAGCAGATGGAAAATCACGAAGTGGAGACATCAAGGATAGGGGTTCTTGTTAAACTGGCCTGACATTGCTCTTGTTAAGGACAAGAAAGGACTAAATGTCATCAGGGGCAGAGATGGGGAGCTTGGGTGATCAGATATCAAGGTTTGGGAGTTGATGTAGCAGGATTCTTGCTAAAACTAGGCTCCCCGAGGAAGGACACAAAAGCCAAGGTGGAGGCCTACTTGAGAAATGGGCTCAGAGGAGCCCAACTAAAGTCAGTCAAAGAGAGTCTTTGTCATTGCTATTCATCTCATTTGTGCTGGAAATTGGAAGGTAAACATTAGGCACTGGGAAAGAATTTTCAGAAAAGGTGGTTACATGTGAGAAGAAGGACATGTGTGAATACCACAGATGCCTTACCTCCGGGGTGGCCTGTTGAACTTCCTGTGCCCATACGGGTTGAGGTAGCCATGCTAAAGATGTCTGTGATCTTACTTCTCAGTAAACCTGGGTTTGGACCCTCCCGTCAGTTGTCCTTAACATTGTCTGCCAGAAGCCAGGACTCCAGTTGCTTTGCTCATCATGGGGAGACTGGCTGGGCTGCCACTTGTTCCCATGCCAGCAGGAGGCACAGTAGAGCTTCAGGGAAAAGCAGAGGTCTGACCCCAGTGCTCTTATACCAGCATTTCACAGCAGCATTCCCCCTTGTCTGGCCCTGCACTATCCCTTTGGTTTTGCAAATCTCCTATGCCCTGTTTCTGTTTTTTATTCAACTATGTAGTTCTTTCTTCCTGAGTCTACTCAGTTGGTCTTTTCTGCCTTAGTGTGGGTTGCCAGTACTTTTGTGCAGTCAAATGTTCTACCACTGAGCTATACCCCTTGCCAGAACTTTGGTGAATATGTGTCTCAAGCCCAGAAACTCTGGAAGTTCATTGTGTTCCCTTTGAGAACCTCACAAATGCCCTTATGCCCTATTCCCACGATGCCCTCATCAATAAGGCACAAAAAGGGCATTAAATGATGAATTCACCCTTCTGAAATTAAATTCCAGCAAGGAAATATGCTACAGGGGACAGGTCACATAAAGTCAAGTGGAAGGCAAGTGAACGGCACATCTTTAATCCAGCCCTCAGAACCTGGGACTGAGAGCCATGGGGTCTGTTGCATGTGAGGCTGCTGTCATGTGAGGCTGTTGCAATGTGTTATTAATATGTTAAGGATCAGACTAGAAAGCCGCACTGGAAGTCAGCCCAGCTTGCTTCTTGTTACCATCTGTTTCCTCCCGCAGTTCAAGGAGAGACTCTGGGCTCCCTAAATCCACCAGTGGAGATCCAGGGGATTATATATTTGGAGGAATATATAAAAGCCCTGACCTTTTATGTTCTAGTATGCCTTGCCTTTAGCTGGCCTGTCTGGTTCTGACCCTTTGCCGAGCATTGACTTTCAGGAAGACGCAGGCCAGGCTGCAAATGTGCTTCTAGCCTCAGATCCCTGTTGATCACTGCCCCGCTCCCCACCACCCCCCCACCCCCGCCTGGGTTCCTCTGTGCCTGTCGGGTACCTGTGAAGTCACATGATGTTTATCCATAGGTCTCTAAACCTCTAGCTTGTATTTTGAGTGGTAAAGATGAACTTCCCTTTCTGTTTGGGAATTTCATTGGTTAACACTCTAGACTTCCTCCCCTTCCCCCTCTCACCAAAAGCTTCCAGAGAATGGAATGTAGCTCTCCCTCAAAGAAACTCTGGGACTGCTTCAGCCCAAGTCTGTGGGTGGCCTTAGCCATCAGGCTCCCTCTATTTCTAGCAGTGTTGACTTAGTGCCACTGAAGGTCCTGTGTGCCTGGGGGAGAGGTGAGGTGATGCGGGCAGGACCATGCTGAGAAGGCTGGAGGGGGAGGAGCCTCGTTGTTCATCCTGGCCTAAGCATTGTCTCATTGTGCAGACTTTAATTACCAAATCTTTCAATTGATTGTATAAAAGGCTTTGATTCACTCTATTTTGTTCCCTTCTAATTTCCTTGTAAGAGTGCTGGTTGAAAGCTTCAGTCATTCATGAAATTGGCTTCTGATGCCACACCTTTCATTTTCTCTGGCCTGAGTACTTGGCATATGTGTTCCCTCCAGCTACTGTCTTCTTCAGCTCCCTTCGTAAGCTCAGCATGTTTCATAGTGGTGATCAAAGGGGCATCTCTTACACTCTTTCTCTGTCTTCCAACTTCTCCACCATGATGGAAAAATGAAATCCCTCTGGGGAATCCAACCATATTTCCTGTGCAATAGTATCAAACCTTCCCCCGTTTGCAAGTGATTCATGCTCAGCGTTGTGAATGTGGCACAAAGATATGAAGCATCATAAAAAATAATTGTACCTAGATGGCTAAGGTGTAGAACCATCTCTTGGTGTTTTTACACCAGGGGGTGTGAGAAGACCTGCATTTGACACCCATGGTCACACTTCAGAGTAAGACAAAGGTGAGGAAGTGGATTGACATTGGTGATACTTCTTGTGATACAGAAAGTACTTAACAGTGATGTCAGAGCTAAAGAAGAAGCAGAATTCAAGGTTCTTAGATGCTAACTTCTTTTCAAACTAGGGGAAAAGTTCAAACAATGTTTGGTAACAACACTTGCAGCTGGGATCCCAGAGGGCAGCCTAAGTGGTGTACCTGCTGAAAATTGAGAAATGTTTGTATGTTTGGAATGTCCAGTGGGGCTTCATTTTCACAAAGAATGAAGGGGCCTCATGGGAAGGATCCTATCCTAAGGGAGAGAGAGGACAAGCATTCAAATTGGGTTTAAGGACAATGGGTTAAGGAAGAAGGGAGAGGGAGATTTTTTTTAAAAGCTTTACTGGGACATATGTAATTTACATACATTACAATTCACCCATTTAAAGCTACAATTCAATGGTTTTTAGTATAATCACAGAGTTGTATAACCATCACCACAGTGAAATTTAGAAAGTTTTCATCACCCCAGAAAGAAACCTTGTATCCTTTGGCCATCAATTCCTCCAGCCCTAGCAAACACTCATCTACCTTCTGTCTCTATGGATCCACCTATTCTGAACATCTCATATGAATGCAATCAGACAATATGTGATATTTTTTGTCCAGTATCTTTCATTTATCATAAAGTCTTCAAGGTTCACCCATGTTGTAGCATATATTGGCACTTCATTCCTTTTTACAGCTGAATAATGTTTCATTGTATGAATGCACAATTTGTTTATCCATTCATCAGTCGATGGAGTCATGAATTGGGTTCTTTCTACTGTATTGATTATTATGAATAAGCTGCTATAAACATTCATTTACCAATATTTGTGTGGACATGTTTTTACTTCTCTTGGTATATATACTTAGAGGTGGAACTGCTAGAACATATGGTAACCAGGAAAAAGAACTTTGAGTAGAGCATGATATGTTCACTTCAGATTGTTTCTCTGATGCCCCAGTCTTAGATTCATTCAAGGAATCCTAGAAAGAGTGATGTCAAATAAAAGGAAACAGAAAGTCATACCGCTGCAATCTCTGAAGGCATATAGTAGTTGCTTGCATGGTGTGTCAGGCCAGTTTACCTCAGAGAGGCAGTCAGGAAGCAGAAAGCCCTAGGAGACTAGCAGTAGGTGGGGAGGAAATAGAGATGCCCAGGAGTGGCTCCAAGGACTTCCCAGACCCATAGAGGAAACCTCCCCATTCCCAAACGTGGGGGAGGGGTGTGAGTAGAGAGAAGTTCTTCACAGAGAAGTAGAGAGTCTGTAGGTTCCATGAGTATAGTCCTGTGACAGAACTCTGTGTGTGCATGTGTGTGTGTATGTGTAGGGGTTGGTTCTTACAGGGATGGCAGCTTCTAGGCACAGGGCTTGCAGCCTAGGCAAGACACGGGCAGACTGCAGTATCTTTGACATGCCTGGAAGAAACACCAAAACAGAAGGGGCCGTGAGAACCAGAACAGTGGCTGTCTTTGTGGTAATCTTCATCATCAAATTCCGTCTCCCCTCCTCCATGTCTTCACAATGTGGAAGTTCCTGAAACCTTCACATTCTTCTAGAACTTGGGAGAATCCTCAGAATGACTGAAGCAGAATTTTTCATCAATTTCACAGGAAAGTAGTTGGGGATAGAACATGTTGATTGATAGGAAGTGAGAAGATGTGACATTTCTCACACTCTTGAGTTTATGAACGAGATTCCCATTGGCAGCTGATTGAAAGGAGGAAACATGAGTGATGTGTCCCGGGGACAATAAATAGATCTGCTCTGTTGGAGTGGAAACTTCATGTAGGGAAAAAAAGGGGATGAGGAGTAAAAGTAAATCAGTGATTGATAGTTGAGGGTTTTGGATACCTTGAAAGAATTTGGATTTTATTCTGTAGCCATGGACAGGTATTTGAGCCTCTGTCTTGAGCACGACCGCGACAGAGGTCTTCTCCTCCTCTATATAAGAGCGAGTAACTTGCTGGAGCTCCCATGTTCTCAATAAGGAGGGTCAGGGAAGTGACAGGAACATTTGTTTTGAAATTTAAGTGTTATAGCCAAATAAGAGCATGAAAAATGCTCAGCATCATTAGCCATCAGGGAAATGCATATCAAAACAATAATGTGTTGCCATTTCCACTTACTGGAATGACTATAATAAAAAAGACGATAACAAATGTTGGTGAAGATACAGAGAAATTGGAATGTTCATACATTGTTGGTGGGATATAACATGTTGCAGCTGCTTTGGCAAAGTTTGGTGATTCCTCAAAAAGTTAAACACACAGTTACCATATGACTCAGCAGTTTCTTTCCTAAATGACCACCTAAGAGAAACGGAAACATATGGTCACCCAAGAACTCGTACATGAAATGTTTATAGCAGCACTATTCATAGCAGCTAAAAAGTAGAAGCAACCTACATGTTTATCAACCGATGAAAGGATAAACAAAATGTGGGGTGTCCATACAATGGAATATTTTTCATCCACAGAAATGAATGAATGATACATGCCACAATATAGGTGAACCTGATATCATTAAGCTAGGTGAGAGAAGCAGACACAAAGGACAATATATTGTTGGGTGCCATTTAGTTTTTTAAGTTTATTTGTTTATTTTGAGAGAGAGAGAGAGAGAAAGAGAGAGAGAGAGAGAGACAGAGAGAGAGAAACATTCCAAGGAGGATCCGCACTGTCAGCATGGAGCGCAACATGGGGCTTGATCTCACAAACCGTGAGCTCATGACCTGAGCAGAAATCAAGAGTTGGGTGCTTAACTGACTGGGCTACTCAGGCACCCCTGTTTGATGCCATTTACATGAAATCCCCAGAATACACAAATCTAGAGATAGTAAGTGGATTTTGTGGATGACAATAGCTGAGGGTAGGGTGGAATTGGTACTGACTGCTAATGAGTTCTCTTTGGGGTGATGAAAATGTTCTGGAATTAGATAGTGGTAATGGTTGCACAATCCTGTGAATGTGCTAAGATGTATTGAATAATATACCTTAGGGGATTTTAAAACAATGTTATGGTCAGCAGGGACCTAACAACTCCTCCTTTCAGAATATGTGATAGACAACAAATTGTCCAGGTTTGTCTGGGCCTGAGGAAGTTCCTGAGATGTGGGACTGTCACTACTGAGACCGGGACAGTTCCAGTCAAACCAAGATAACTTGGTTACCCTAGTGTGTGCTGAGACTATGTTCAGCAATGACAATGAAAATAGGCCAAGTTCACATTTAACAGAGCAATTTCTCATTCACAATAAATTTGTCCCTACCACCTTGTGAAGTAGTTACAGCAAGTTTTCCTTATTTCCTGTTTATAAACAAGGAACTGAGGCTCATGGGCTTAGAGGTTGGCCTAAGGTTGTAGGGAAAATAAATGACAGGACTGGAAGTCGAGCCTGATCCTTGACTGAGTCCAGGCTTTTTCCTACACGTGGGTAATTGTTTGTACATAAAGGTGGTGCCAATAAGCATGTGGCTCACTCACCCCCATAAATGCTGGCCATCTGGCTTCTGAATTCAGTGGTGATCCCACTTTTCTTCTCCTCCCCACTCCCAGAGGCTGCATCCTGTGCAACCTCTCTAAACAGTAATGGCACTCAGCATCGTTGCCAAGTCCATCTTCCCTGTTCCTCTGAAATCTCTGGGGCAGGGACTGTGTCTAAGTCACCTCTGTTCTTGTCTCTTATTACCTTGCCTGGTACACAGTTAGTACTCAGTAACCGTCTGCTGAAAGCAGCCTGGTTTCTGTTCCAAAGAACAAACAGGAATGAACATCTCAGAAGAGAAAACTACTGTTACTCATCTCTGTCACCCAGCCCCTGTTACCATGTCTTCAGGCTGAATTGTTCTCTCTTTAGGCCTTCCGTAAGTCTCATTTTCTGAATTGCTTGGTGGTGGAGCTGGCACAATCTGTTGCTTTTCAAAATGTGTTGAAAGCACACTCTGAAGGTCAAGCCAAGCCAAGATTTCTGCAGAGATTTTGCATGGCGTGGCCTGGATGCAGCTGGCCACCGAGGACAAAGTGCAGTTGTGCCCCAAGTGAGCAGGTAAGAGACAGTTTCCTTGGGTTTTAGAGATTCCATGACTGTCATGAAAAGGGCTTCACGGGGCGCCTGGGTGGCTCAGTTGGTTAAGCGGCCGACTTCGGCTCAGGTAATGATTTCGTGGTCCGTGAGTTAGAGCCCCGCGTTGAGCTCTGTGCTGACAGCTCAGAGCCTGGAGCCTGTTTCAGATTCTGTGTCTCCCTCTCTCTGACCCTCCCCCATTCATGCTCTGTCTCTCTCTGTCTCAAAAATAAATACACATTAAAAAAAATTAAAAAAAAAAAAAAAGGGCTTCACGTGCACAGGGCCATGTACTCCAGCAAGGCCTCGTGGGAAGATCTATGAAGTAGGAGGCACCTGTCCTCCATCCTAGTCTGTCTTCTGGGAAGTTACATAAATATCCTGGGCCTCAGAGAGTTTCCTGGCCTTTCAGATGAGGATAATTACATTTTTCTACTTCCTTTATAGGTTTTTCTGTGAATTTCAGTTTAGATAATTGATTGATAGTTTCTCAACTGAGTCCCTCAGGAAGACAGATGCTGCTTCAATCTGTTAATTTACTTTCTACATGGAGGTGCTGTGGGCATTATCCTTAAAAATTATTTGCAGCACTTTCCTGGAGAAGATTCTATTTCCTTGCCTTGAAGATGCCAAGCTTGGACATGAGATCTCCTCTGGCCAATGAAATACTAGTAAAACTGACATGGGTTATTTCTGGGCAAAAGCTTTAAGAGCCAGGGTATGGGCTCTATATTCTCATCTATGTTCTCTTTTTACTCTGTTGTGAGACAAGCAGTGTTCCAGGCAGAGGCTGCTCCATCAGCTTGGGTCAAGAAACAGAGGACATAAAGAAGAGCTTCTGCTGACACATGTTGGGCATGAAACATGAATGAGAAATAAACCTTTGTTGTTGTCAGCCACAAAAGTGTCAGGGTTGTTTGTTACTACAGCATAACCATGCCTATCCTGACCAAGTACAATTATATGAAAAATATTTTGCTGAAAAAAATGTTAGAAAATCACTGTAATAAATGATGGCTCAATATAAACTCTTTGGTAAGAGAGACTTGTCTTAATTTCCTATTGTTCTTTGTTTACTCGATGCCTAGCTTGGTGCCTGATAAAAGTGTAGGGTAATACTAGGAATTTGGTAAATATTTGTTGAATTAATTAAATGAAAGTGTTCTGAAAAAAATAAATAGTATCTCCTGGAGACATTGTTATTTTTACCATCCTCAGATTCAACTGTACCTGTTCTTTCCTTCATAAGTCTTGCAAAGTGTATTAGTCAAAATCAATATATGTCCTAAAGTACCATGGTTACTATTATTTCCTTTGTCTGACAGGAATTTTTTTATTCTACATCAAACATTTCATTGAAAAGTACAACTGAAAAATAGAAGGAGGCAAGCAGATCTCATGGTTCTCATGGTATCAGTTTTCCGTGGTACCATCTTGAATCAGAACCGGTTATGGTCTGGTTAACTGCATTGGGCCATAGTAGCCAGAAAGGGGCAGATACAGAACCTAAACTTGTCCTTAAGGTAGGTGGGAGCTAGGGAGACAGGTCTAGCTGCAAGGGCTGGTGTAAGGCTGGGATGCAAAACCGTCCTGCAGGCAAACATCAAAGGCAATGCAGTAGTACAGCTCCTGCAGTTAGATTGTGGAGCTGTGGGAAGGATGTGCCAGGAGGAGGTAGGCATCCCACCAAGCAGGCAGACAATTGCCCCAAGATGCCAAAGGAGGCAATACTGGAAAGTCCAGGCAGACATAAAATACCAGAAAAGTCTGTCACCAGTCTTGTCCATATAATGAATTGCAGTTTGGAAGGGGGAGGGTGCTGCTTCCAAAAGTAAGACAGGATTCCAGATCCAAAGAGACAGAGTGGAAGGGTGGAAGGCAGGACTCAGGGCACAAAGTGTGGGAACTGAGGCAAAGGTAAGGGCTAAGAGTTAAACTAACAACAAGGGTGCCTTAATGTCAAATCCTAGAGGATGGAATTAGAAGACTGAGACCTCAGGGGAGCTCAGCTGGCCCAGGGATCCTAACTCTGGAGGCATGTAGGTAGAAACCATGAATCAGGAAGAGCTTAACACAGATTACCATTCCAGTCCAGGAAATGGAGCTGTTAGTTTCTGCAAACCAATGATGTAGCTAATGCAGTGCAATGGATCTATACACACACACACAGGCACATACACACGCATACACACATATGCATACACACATGCACACATATGCATGCACACATACGCATGCATGCACGCGCGTGCACACACACACACACACACACGCAGAGGAATCCAGAATATTAACCTTACATTTATTTTGCTTGCACCCATTGACTGATGCAGGTCAAAGTCTCTCATAAACATACTGGATAGCAAATGAAAGTTCCCTCGGATAGCCCTCAAGACAGTTCTCTTATGGTTTATTAAGTAGTGACTGTCTTTAGATGAGTTTTTCTTTTTTCTTCTTTTAAAAAATGGTTTGGATGGTTCAAAAAGTAGTAAGCTGTTATTCAACCCCAACATGTACTCATTAAGGGAGAAAGTTGAGAGGGAAAAATGAAAGGCCCTTGCTGTCTGGATTGCACTTCTCATTGACTGTCACCCATGTTTTATCCTTCTATCAAATTCCTTGTTCACTAAGTCATTCAAAATGCCCTGTTTCCAGCCTTTGGCATCAACAAGCAATTAGAATGTTACCTTTGACCTTCATCATAACATGTACTTCTTATTAGTGCCATTTTTCTCTGGTATAGTCATGATTTAACACTAATTACTTCTACCACAGAGTTCTGCTTTGCCTAATCAGATCACATCATGGAAATAACACACGAATTTTTCCCCATAATTTAAAAAGTATATGTAAAATATTAGCATTTAGTTTTGGGCTCTAGGACTCCCCAGAACCTGGGAAATGTTGGGGCTGATGCTTAAATTTCTTGAAGGTAGAAATGCTCTCACTCTTTAGGGCCAATTCATCAAACTTGTGTCTGTAGGCTGCTTCCAAGCTGCTGAACTATTTTGTTGGCAGAACATGAAAAACTGAGAATTCAGCTCTTCCTCAAAAAAAAAAAAAAAAAATTGGCCATAGTCAGCTGGACCTGAGTGCTGGCTGCCCCTTTCTGACAGATATGTGTTCTCTGTAGTCTCCACCTCTCCCTGTTGACAGCCACAGCATTTGGTTATAGCTATCCACCCTGGCCCCAGAGGAAGTTCGTTTTGTGAATTTATGACACAAGCACTTAGCCAAAACTGCTTGATGAATGGTGGATAAATGATCCTGTCAGTTTTTAAATGCCATTGGAAAAAAAATGAAAAGTAGGGTGAGTATAGCTTCTCTTCTTGCCCTTCTCACCTCTCTTCTGGCTATTCTGGGCTGTCCGGATCCTTCTTCCCTTGACTGATAAATCCCCCTCTTTATTCTTTGGGCTTTTCTCTCTGGATTTTCTCCCTGAGATAGCTCATGTATTCTGGAGTCCACCAACTGACTCTTGGCTGGTGTCTCCCAAATCTCTCTCTAGCTCACCTTTTCTCTCAAGGTCCCATTCCAAGATTAAGCTCAGAGGCTTTACTGTGTGCAAGGAAGCTATGATTCAAATCCGGAGTCAGCAGTGGGCCCTGGGGCAAGCATTGAATGTCCCTGGCCTGCCACACCCATGAAATGGACACAACATCTTCTTTTATGGCTGAGAGTATTAACAATAGTTTGCAGGAGTGCCTGGTAATTGTTTTCTAAGCCCAAAGCCACTGGGTGGCCATGCCTTGTTCTTTCTACTTTCAAACACTGTCTCAATCCCAGAAGACCTTGTCTTGAAAAGTGACTTTTTACATTGAGTTGTCAGTGTTTCAGCTGCCAGGGATGAGGCCCACCAGAGAGTCAGGGATGGATGAGCAGGCGGGCCACCCTGAAAAATGGGACAAGGTAGAATTTGCTGACAAGGCAGATTGCTCAGACAGCTTTGCGGGACTCCGCAAGTGCCAGGAACCTCAAACTTGCCCAGTGGCGCCCTGCGATCCTGCCGCGTTAAATCGGAGCCATTTATTTCCATCATTAGCAGCAAAGTAAAGCAAATGAACGCTTTGGAGCTTCCTTATTAACAGTTATGACCGGCAGATAAACAAAGGCAGGGGAGCGAAAAGTGTCAATGACGACCCTGAGGCTTTCTCCACCAGCTTTCCCATTGCTTCCCAAAGCACGGTTTTCCCCTTAATAATGGCTTTTAAATACTTCCAGTTTATTTCAATGTTTTGATATACTCTCGTTTAGTTTTTAAATTTTTTTAGAAGTTTCACAGAAGTGGTAGAGGGTTAGTGTGGGTAGGAAGAGAAAGAAGAGGAGGATTGGACACGATTCTGGCACTGGGCTTGGTGCATTGCATCCAGTATTTCATTTTCCTCGACTTGGGCTTATCTTTACAAGATCCCAGGATGAGTCTGATCATAGAAATATGAAGTTAGAAAATTTTTACTTCAGCTGATCCAATCTTTTTCTTCTACAAATGAGAGAAGCCACATGACTGGTCAGTTATTAGAAAGAGGACAAGCACCGGGCCCTCTTGCCTCCCTCACACCAGTCTCCCTGTCTGTGAGACCCAGGGGGCATTTAGGATGCTGCCAAAAGGTCAGGGGACGTTGGTGGAAATAAGTGTGCAAAAGATAAAACTTTTCCTTCTTGTGCAAGGAAAGAAAATTCTAATTTTTCTGTTTATGAACGAGTATGTGTGTTCTGAGCCTGGTGAAATACACAGATATTAAAAGCTGATTTAATCAGATTAAAATATGATTTTTTTTCTGATAAAAAATACATAAAAAGATACAAAAGCAGAAACTGTTCTGTTTCTTTTGCTTATCAGATATTGTCATGTCTGTGCGAGGTGCATGGAAAAGCCTTTCGTGGCCATTAGGGGTGCCGAACCAGCACTGTAGGATGGCAGCAGAGAAGGATGGAAAGATTCCAGGTTTCAGAGATGAATATTAGGAGAGATGTTAACTATTCTTGGAAGTGAGATGCTTACAGATTTCTTTTTATGTGAGGTATTAATCTTTCCTTATTTTTAAAGGCAATGCAGTCAGAGTTTTATGTTATGTCAATGAAAGCATCCCAAGGAGACTCTCTGAACCTCTGACCCATCATCTGCTAAAGGGAAATAACAATGGTGTATTGGAACTGACTCATACCAGCCAATTGTGGGCATCTCTTTCCCACTTTACATTCAATAACATCACAGTGTTAGTTTCTGTGACATCATGTTGGTGACTTGGAATAAGTCTGGGTGGGAATATTTTCACCATAGAATTTGGCAAAAGATACAAATCAGGGATTTTTTTTTTTGAGAGTTGGTTTAGCAGCACCCCACTGATAAAAATAAAATTTTGCAGAATCATTAAAACCATTAGAGATATGTCTAAAGCACCCATTAATGTGCTTGCTACAAATAATAGGACTTAGCAGATGGTGGCTATTTCTTGTTATATATATAGTGGTGTAATAATCCCCAAGGCAACCAAAAAGTTACAATACAAATGCATGTGATATCCCAGGACAGACGTGTGTGTGTGTGATAGGTGTTAGAGCTGCGTTCCAAAAGTTTGAAACAAAATTAGTCTAGTTCTTTTGTGGGTTAGCCTTCTGTTATCCAGAACATTCTACTTCTACCACTGGGAGTAATGCTGAAGAGCTACGTATTAGATTTAGTCTCCAGGTGCAGTGAACAAGCTGGCCAGATCACCTGTCTGAAAGAGAGGCAAGGTGTCATAATATCACTGGTTTCAATGCTGGGCAAGAGTCATGGCTCTGCCAAAGAAGAGGGGGAAGTCGTTTCTGAAATGGGGTAGGTAGGGGTCTTATTTTTGGTTTCCTGGAAAACTCACTGTAATAGATATTTGTATGAGGAACAAGACCTATGAGAGGGAGAAGGAAGCCCAACAGGTAGGAGAAGCAGCTGAACTATGACGCTGTGACATCCAACACTCAACTGATCCCACAGAGGAATCTGAAGCTGGGGGCGTCCTTTAGAGTTGTTCAAGGACTGATTATTGGATGCGAACTGTCCCTGGGGAGGAGGCATTGCCTTGCCTTTGCCTTTGGCTGAGGTGAAGCCCTGAGAGGACTCAGCTGTGATCCATCCACCGACAGTGCACATTCTCCGTAGCTCTCATTTCTAGGGAAATGAGTGCCTTGGGTCTGGAAGAGACCTGGGTTGCGCATCACAGCATCCACTATGGTGGGTTTGGGATAGACTTTCCCATGGTGCTTCTCTGATTGATCCCTCCTGCATGGTAGGCCAGGCCTTAATAATCAGCCAGTCCGTCATTTTCATTTATTAGGTCTAAAACTTTAGAGCACAAACCCAGCTAAAATCTCCCCTCCCCTCATGCCTTCTGTAATACCTATCCAGACTGTTTGTTTTCCTTGCAATAAGTACCAGCCAAAAGATCTTGGTTGCAAACAATAGAAACCAACCGTGGGTAATGTAGGCATAAAAGGAATTTATGAGAAGGATGGCTGGTAGCCATCCTTCAAGGGAAGAAGGATAGCAGAAATAATACTGATGAGAAATTGTGCAATTGAATACCCTCCCGATCCTCAACCCACCATCCCACTATACACACACTGCTCCTGAACACAGCTCCCACTGTAACCTCCCTTGTGAGATTCAATCCAGTTATCACTTCTGTTATATGACTGCCACTGCACATCTAATGCAATGGTATGGCTTTATGTATCTGCTCATTGGAGATTTAGAATCCTTCTGTGAGCCCTCAATTGTCTGGGCTGAGGCCATGTGCCCCCACCCTCAATGCCAGGGCATGGGAAGAAAGGTAATCTTTCTGTTATAACTGGCTGTGCCCTGCCTACCACCAAGATTCACACTGTGTGGGAATCCAAGAATTAGAAAGGAGGTTCATGTGCTGGGTCATAACAGAACTTGATAAGCATCCACTGCCCAATCTTCTGTACCACATGAATCATACTCTTGCTCTATTCATGTGTGTTTTTTCTAAGGGTGGTATTCTAGGAGGTCCCAGGTCTTTTTACTCATGTATCTCTACAAATAGTGACTGCGTAGTCTGAAATGCAGACCCATTTCTCTCAAAAAGAAGAGCAAACTTTATTCCCCTGCATTAATGTATGCTATCAAATATATGTGAAACATTGCTTGGTTCCAAGAAACAGACTTATTCAAGTCAACTCAGGCAAAAAGGGGCTTAGTGCTAGGATGCAATGATGCTACTGGATCTGGAAAGACAGGCAAGAAACCATCCATGGCTTCTGTCTTCCAGAGTGGAGTCATCTTTCTCTTGTGACTCCCATGGTCTCTGTCACTTGGCATCCCTACTTCTTCCCTGTCTTGGCTTATTCCCTCCTTCAGAGATCTGGTTCAGATTCTGAAGGAAGTAATAACTTTGATTTCATTCATTATTTTCCTCCAATGGACAGGGCCTCGTGGATCTTTGGCCAGGTTAAGGAATGAATCTGATTCCCACCCTGTTTATCCAATGACCACTCATCCATGCATACAGAATCACTACAACTACTTTCTTAAACACCTCAATTATAATGGGATGTTAGGTATGCCAGGTACCATGTCTGACATGTTTCCAGTTTCTCTGAGTATGACCCTAGTTGCCACCCAGTTCTTAGGAAGTATTTTTCGCTTTTTAGGTAGCAAAAGAACTATTGGTTAATAGATGTTAGGTTTTGTGCCTGTTATGTATTACATACTTTATCGAATTCTTACATCATTTGTCTGAAGTAGGTTTTACTCCTATTTTATATATGATGAAATTGAGGATGACAGTGCTTATGAACCCAGAATAAGGTGGTAGAGCTGCATATCAAATCCAGAATCATCTTGCTCCAAACCTGTGTTTTTTCTTCTACCCCAGGACACCTCTGTTGACACATTCATGACAATGCCAAGACATTCCTGTCTTAGTTATCAATGACTCTTTGAAGAAAATTACCAATTAGGGACTTTTCTACTAGGGAACAGTTGAAAAGTAAGTAGAATAAAGTAAGAATAAAGATGAATGACTGGAGAAAGAGATGTTCACATGCTGAGCCGAGGCTGCTGAAGAAATGCAGTCCTTTTTGACAGCTGGCCCTTCCGATGGCCAGAAAATAGTCTTGTCATCAAGCAGTGGGGTGTCGCTCCTGAGTAATGAAGAGAAACTAACTTTACACAGCCCAAGATGGGCACTCCCCATGAGTTCCTTGCTTTGTTTGTCCAAAACCATTTCACAGACAATTATAGCTAGCAGGATCCTCCAAATAAAACCTCCCAACATCTGTAAGATAAAAAGTAAGTCCTTTTAGAGGTAGAACTTAAAGTACTTTGTTGTAATGGTTTCATAGACAGGAAAGCTGGACCAGTCAGGAAAATTCATTTAACCAATATCTAGCCCTACGTCAATCATTCATGTGCCCTGCAGGGGGGATAATATTGTAGAACCTAGAAAGTTATTGAAAAGGGGAATTGGAAATGGGAATACATACAAGTACACGAGCATCTAGCATCATCTGTAATGTGAGTTCCCTCAGCTCTTTCTCCTTCAGTCTTCAATGCCAACCATAACTTATAGTGTCTCTGGGAAGTCTTCCTGGACTGAATACACCTGAAATAAATATAGATGATTTCTTTCCTCTTCCTTCCTCAGCTCTATCTGTTACAACTGCTGTGTGCTGTGGGCAGACCTCATTGTTAAGCACTTACTGGGTTTGGTGTTCAGTCAGCAATCCATTCTTGCTAAAGTACAGTGTTGGGAAGTGAGATATTCTAGTTACTATGGCTACATAACAAACCACTGTAAATCTTAATACCTTAAAACATCAACATATTTATTTTGATCATGAGTGTAGAATTCAAACAGGACTCAGTAAGGTCAGCTCATCTCTGCTGTACTTGGCATCAACCAGAATGGCTTGAAGGGGACTGTAATCATTTGAAGGATCCCTCACTTAACTGGCTGTTGGGCTGGGCTGACTCAAATATCTGGGGTTTGAAGTAGCTGGAATTCTGTGGACATCTCTCTAATTCTATGAGGTCTCTTTGTGAGGTCTTCCAGAGTGGCAGCCATGGAGTGACTGCATTTCTTCATCCTAGATCAGGGCTTCCAAGATGTGTATCCTAAAGAGAATGAGCCAGGCAAGAAACTGTAGCCTCTGGCTGACCAAGCCTTGGAAGTAATGTAGTATCACTATGCCATACTTTATTGGTCAAAGCAATTACAGGTTTCTACTCAGATTCATGAAAAGGAAACCTAGACCCCACCTCTCAGGGAGTAAAGTGACATTCACATTATATATATATATATATATATATATATATATATATATATTCCCATTATATATATTCCCATTATATATATTCCCATTA
>NW_024412395.1:15880877-15952733 GCF_014898765.1 Herpailurus yagouaroundi
TATATATATTCCCATTATATATATTCCCATTATATATATTCCCATTATATATATTCCCATTATATATATATTCACATTATATATATATGTTGGAGTGGTCGATGGGTACTTCTGGAAAATAAAGGCTGCCACACATGGTTTATGTAAGGTTCAAAAGTTGGGTGAGGGAAGATTGGAACAGGTATTGAATGTCATACTGAAGTGTTTGTTCTTTTCCTTTTTGGGGGCAATTCACTTATTGGTTGCTGACTATCCTCCAGGGTTTCATCTGTGTAGGTTCATCATCCCCAGAAGGCCTGCAAGACTGACAGGAAGAAGCAATTGCACCTCATGTATTTTTTTAAACTTCCTAACTTGTCAAGGCTTTGAATTTGATTCCTCCTCAGTACATGAAACACAAGTGCCTGTCTGCTCAAGCAAGCAATGATGGCAAATCAGACCAGATGGGTTTCTTGCCTACCCTCAAGTGGCACAAACCCACATGTTCTAGCATGCTAGAGCTGGTGATATTGAGGTGGCCCACGATGGGATACACTGGTGACAGCACTGAGTATCAAACTGTCAGAGTACATTGAGATTGACTCTGGGCTTACTGCCCACCTGCTCAAAGAAGTGTCCAATTCTAGTGTCAATTCCTTCAGAACATGTAACACCTAGTATTTATTCCATCTACCAGAGAATGCTGGATCTAAAGCAAATGCAATTTTCATAGTCATGGATCCCAGTCCACTAGTTGCTTCCATTCAAAACTCTGGTGTCTCCTTCTAAAGGGTCTCCATCCAGTCTGCTTGAAAAGTGAGAGACAAGGACATAATTCTCATAAAACATAATTTGTTTTTTTCTGAGACAGAGATGGGGAAGAGCTGCTATTTGAGTTTCAGATTAGTGTCCTCTGTCCTCCATTCACTTTGACTTTCCCTTTGCAACAGTGGGAAATTTGTTTATTGCTGTAAGGCAGCTGTTGAAAGGAATCATGACAGAGTTTGTTCTTCCTCATATTTGTCAAACGGCAGATGTTCCCCAGTGGAGAGAAGATGGTTGTAAGAACAGGGACAATATTATAAATAATAAAGTCTTTCCTTTTGTTCCCAACTCAAAATGGGTTGAGTTCAAAAGTTGGAAGCTCAGAACAAACCACATCCCAAGAATAACAGTGCTGGACAGGCCCACAAATGCACATTTCATCCATAGTGTAAGCTGAGGGAGGAAGGTAGACATTGACCAGCAGGCAGGTTAGTTCAGCCAAAATGCTTGAGGCAGCTATCTTACGCCAGCCCTTTTTTCCTTTCTGTACATTTGATTCCAACCATCAATTTCCTCATGAGGTGTGAGCGCTAAGGGCAGAGACAATGAGGGTCTGACAGCGGGGAGCACAGGGGTGGCCATTGCTAAGCATAGTCACTCGTAGGACAATGGCTGTCAGCATTTTTGAAAATGAGCAACTATGGCTTTGAGTAGCTGATGTCAGTTCAGGAAACTGGTGTGTTTTTCCTTTGGTTGGTTGGTTGGTTGTTTTTTTAATGCACCAAAAGGTTTTACAGTGAAGCCTACACATAGAAGGAAGTCACCGGGATGGTACTGCCTGTCCTGAAGCCTGTCCAGTAGGCTGGCTAACTCCACCAGTACACACGGATGCCCCGGTGACTAAGGCCATGCTTGCAATCACTCTTAGAGTGGCTGGTTCATTTTGAACTTAGAAAAATCATTGTAAGGCTACAAAAATTCGTGTTGATGCGATCTGTTGCCACTCAATTGCTACCGCTCTGCAAACCACATGAAGCTCATACTTAGTGAAGATAAAGTTGGACAATGTAGAGTCCCTGTTGTTCTGTAAGTTCTGTGGGTTGTGTGATCTGTTTCAAAATAGGGAGTTCTGCCGGATGAAATATCTGGCTATTACAAAGATGCCCTATGTGTCATACATGTGTTCCAATTTTCAGAGACTAGGAATCTTGTGTCTCTGGTGGGGACAGATGCCTCATTTAAGTATCTGTAGCATTTCCTGCCACCACCATTAAACTGGCAACTGCTGTCTTATGATAGCTAACAATTTACATGCTCGTGGCTTGACTTCCAGATAAACCCCTTTAGAGAAGTGACTGTCTTCCTGCCTAAAATTCTCCACAGTGCTTTCCAGAAAGGATATGCTCAACTCGTGATCTATTGATTTAGTTCGAGTGGAATTCAGTAAGATGTACTTAGCACGCAAATAATTCTAGCTCACCTATAATGACACCTGGAGTATTTAGAATATGCCTCAGGACGCTTGTGGACCCTAGGTACAACAATATGAGCAGCAACCACTAATGGACCATGGACACGACATTAATGATAACTCTCACCTACCACTTTCCCTGTGTCTAAGTGCTTTGTTCTAAGTGCTTTACCTATGTTTCACCATTTGGTCCTGCAAACAACACTTTCGGGTGGGTGCTGTTACTTATCCTCAAGTCCACAGATGAGGAACCTGAGACACAGAGGTAAGAAAAGTGCCAAGGTTATGCAACTAGGGAGTAGCAGATGCAAACCCAGGCAGTAGGCTGCAAGGTCTGCACTTTTTTGCACTGCATTATACTGCTCCTTTGACAAGTGCCTATTATATATACGGGTTCATATTATATGCCAGACACTCTTTATGTAAACTCCATTAATCCTCACAGCAAACCCAGGAGATAAGTTCTATTATTATTTGCATTTTACAGATGAGGAAACTAAGGCATAAACAAGCTGCATGGAAGGGCCCAGATGTAAACCTAAGGGTTCTGGCTTCTGAGTCTATTGTTGTACTCACCATGCTATAGCATGCTCAGAGGAGTCCATGAGTGAATAGAATGTCAATCCCAAATCGATTTGTATAGGTTTACCTAGCAAGAGGTGGTGGGTCATAGACTACTTTATTAAAAGACATCACTGAAATTTTCATCAAGGCTGAGAACCACCATATCCCTGAACAACCACTGGGCTGGGGACATGCAAGGTTTCTGCTTCAGTGGGCTGGAAAAATAGTGCCAGTCAAGAAAAGATAGTTTGATCTTTGTTTGGAGGATTTTAAAATAAAAAATATCAAGGCCTGGAGGTATTGGTTTCTTCGTAAGGGCTTGGATATGGGAGAAGCACGGGAAGCTGTGGCACCGCTGTTTCCCTGGGCTCTGGGCATGCCCTGTGAAGAGGACACAGCTAGGAGCAGCCCAGGAGGTAGGTGTCCTCTGGTGTGCGCCAGCCGGCGGCAGCTGTGCAAAGACAAACAGGGAGAAACAGGGGTGACTACCCAGGCACTTGTCTCCCCCTGGATGACCTGGGCCTGAATGGCCACTCTCTCTGACTTCCCAGGGATGAAAAGCCTAACAAGTAACAGGGAGACTTCCTTACAGGGGAGGAGCCCATTTTAATGAGCTCAAAAGATCCATGTTAAAGGAAGAAAAAAGATGTGTGCTGAACTAAAACCATAATTCATCAGCTTACCCAAACCAATGAGATAATTTTTCTATTCTTCATCACTTTTTCTAGATAGGAATAGAGAGGGAACCCGGTAAAAGGAGAGGGAGGGGCAGTAAAGTAAGTAGTCCTCAAATTGAGAGGCACTTGGAGGTCAGAAAATGGAGCAGGTGACTATGTACGGTTTACACAAAGTTTTTTTTTTCTTCAATTTTTATGTTTGTTTTTTGAGAGAGGAGAGAGGGAGAGTGAGCAAACTAGGGAGGGGAATGGGGGGAGGGAGAGAAAATCCCAAGCAGGCTCCACATTGTCAGCACAGAGCCTTATGCAGGGCTCAAACTCATGAATTGTGAGATCATGACCTGAACTGAAATCAAGGGTTGGAAACTTAACCGACTGAGCCACCCAGGTGTCCCTACACAAAGTTTTATTTAGGGTAACTTACTGACAGGGGGATTGGGCGGGTGACCATCCAGGCATCTAGGAAGCTATTTTTCACAAGGTCTGGACCTTTGTGAAATTTATAGAGAGAAGGGATACACAGAAGGGCAGTGTAGTGAGATCAAAGGATTTGTGCACACCTCAAAGGGCTTGCATGCACCAAACTGGCAGCTACCCTTTAGTTAGATCTTGTGGTGCCATCTGTGCATCAGGAAGGGGAGATACTATGTTATCTTTAACAAATTTACAGAGGGCCAAAGCCATACTCTTTGCATTCTGGCCTTGGTAGGCATTTCTAAGGTATGTATATTAATCTCCAAGGAGCTGCAAACACATAGCCCCAAAGAAGGACATGAACAAGACGGAGGGCCAAAAATAGAGTCAGTATTGTCAGTGCTGTCACAGAACGTAACACATAAAACATTTCTAAGAGAGAGAACATAATTTCTCAGAAATCCAGAGCCTCCTGGCAAGGGCTCACCTAAGTATCAATGTGGCACAACATTCTATAAGTTCCATGGGCAGGACTTTAACCCTCCGAATTTGTGAAGCTGGAAGCCTCCATGAAGACATACCATGTTTCACAGAACCTACCTCAGCTTTGTTCCCGTGGTCCAGGAAGCTGGATCCTGTTTGCCTGTTGGCATTCCAGGGGTGAAGGAAGGAGAAAGTCTCCAGGTTACATGATAATGGCTCCTGAGGGTCCAACTTGTCATTGCTCCTATACTCATCTAGATATTGAATGCTGCAAGAAATGTGGACATTCAGGCTGTAGACCTGCAAGCTATGGATATAGACCAAGTCCTGTGTAGACTGGAGAGAAGGCACTTGATGCATTATTTGTACATGTACCAGACATGTACATAGAAATAATGACCCTCAACTTGCAGGACTATTTCGATCATTGAATAAGCATGGTGTCTGGTCATAGTAGGTGTTTAATCATGGAAGTTGTTACTGTTGTTATCACTTGAGAGTGTTCTGGCTGCAACACTTTCATACCATAGGATGAAAACCAAGGTTAACTGAACTTATCCAATTAGCTGTGTGGGTATTCTTACTTTTTAACAAAATTCATTTTGCAATATTATGAAATATAGCATTCACAGAGTATATAAGATATAAATAACTGCATAATAAAAATCATAAAGCAAAGCATGGTGCAATTACTATCATGTAATTCCTACCCAGGTTAAGAAATAGACATTGTCAGTACTCAGAAGTTCTCACCTGTGTTAGATAGGTCCTTTCCAGGTCATGCACCTCCCCACCTCACATGAGGTGACTTTTATCTATTCATGGAAATGACATTTTTGCTTAATTAATTAATTGCTTTATTATACATATCCCTATATAATATATACTATTCCCCCAATATTATTCTTTTGTCTATGTTTAAGTTATATAAGTGGACATATTTATTCTTTTGTGTCTTGCTTCTTTTATGCATCATTATAGTTGTTAGATTCAAACACATTATTTTAGTAGCAGTGATGTATCTATTTTTGTGGCTATATAGAATATGAATATGTTTCATTTTACTATCTATTCTTCTACAGATAGATATTTAGGTGTTTTTTAGGTTGGGGTAATTACTGACAATGTTGCTATACACATTCTTGTATATGCATTTTGGTGACATGAGCTGTAGGGTACAGGCATTCCTGGGTCACAAGATATGTATGTATTTAACTTTAGTGGGCCTTGCCCAACTTTTTTCCTAAGTGGTTGCACCAACATACTCCCTCATCCACAATGTACAAATCACCATTACTTCACAGCTTCATGGACAGATGGTATTGGTCATCTCTGAATGTTAGTCAATCTGTTAGGTGTGCAGTTGTATTTAATTGTGGTTTTAGTTTGCATTTCCCCAACTACTAAGGAGGTTGGAGAGCTTTTCATTGTTTATTGTCCATCTGGATTCCTCTTTTGTGAAGTGCCTGTTTATCTCTCTGGCTCATTTTTTAAAATGGGTTGTCTGTCTTCTTTCTTAATGAATTTTATCCAAATGGATACTTTATTGTCTCAAATAGCATTTATTGACTGGTGTCCTGGAACTCACAAGAGTTGATTCTTAAAATTTCAGGAGTTTTGTGAGAAGATTTTTAACATGTGGATAGCTAGAAATAAGCCATACTGGGAGTATTTGCGCTCTGGATATCGACAGATGCTACTTATCAGGGCATTCCCTCACCTTCAGTCCGTAGAGAGTCAGTCAACTGCTACACCAACGGAAAATACCATCTCTTCTGCACTGCCACAGTTTCATCTCTATCATAAATCCTGTCCATATACATGTGAATTTATTTTCGTGCTATGTCTTTTGTATCATCTTTTCCTTTGTCTATCCCCATGTCAATACCATACTGCCTTATAAACTATAGGTTTATAATAAGTCTTGATATCTGGTAGAGCAAGGTCTCTTACCTGCTAAGAGTATCTTGCTCATTCTTGGCGCTTAACATTTAAAATTTTGGAACCAGCTTACCTAGTTTTTAAAGAAAAATCTGTTGAAATCTGTCATTTACCTATGGCTACAGGGTTACTTGCCTTGCAGGACTTTATTTTTATCAAAGAAGTTTATCAACCTTTTTCTTTACAGATTCTAGGATTTATGTCATAAGATTAAAATTCCAGTTTAGGTTTTAAAATTCTCTATTCTTTTTTTTTTTAAATTTTTAATGTTTTATTCATTCTTGAGAGAGAGAGAGAGAGTGGGGGAGGGGCAGAGAGAGAGGGAGATACAGAATCCAAAGCAGGCTCCAGGCTCTGAGCTGTCAGCACAGAGCCTGATGTGTGGCTTGATCTCATGGATCATGAGATCATGACCTGAGCTGAAGTCAGATGTTCAAACGACTGAGCCACCCAGGTGCCCCTAAAATTCTCTGTTCTATCATTTAATGATTTCCTTATTGATTAAAATCCAAAAATTTTAATTTTTGATCCACCTGGAATTTATATTATAATAAAGTATGGATGTAGGCATCGAACTTTCTTTTTTTTCAAGATGGCTAACCTATGATCGCAGTAACAATGATTGAACAATATGTCTTTACCTACTGATATTAAATGCCACCATTATCATAAATAAAATTCCTATAAGTATTTGTTCTTTTCTTGGAATGTCTCTTTTGTTTCATTAGCTGTTTATAATATCATTGTTCCATAGGAATATCATGTTAGCCACAAATGCAAGCCACATTTAATTTAATATATCCTAGTAGCCTCATTAAAAAAAGTAAAAAAAAAGATGTGAAATTATTTTTAGTAATATATTTTATTTAATCTACTATAGCCATTGTATCATTTCACATGAAATCAATATATAAAAGCAATTACATTTACATTCTTTTTTTTCATATAAAGTCTTCAACATGTGTATATTTTATTCTTACAACACCTGTCAGGTGGGATTAGCCATATTTCAAGTGTATGGAGCCACATGTGGCTAGTGGCTACCTTGTTAGACAGCTGACGTCAATATTTTTGTTCAGGCAGGTTTAATGTAGCCTTAGCTTTTTGGCTAATTTAGTCCTCCTCATAAGGTCTGGCCCTTCTAGGTTCGGTTCAATGAGACATCTTCAATCATTGGTTGGAACTTCAGCATCTTTTAGCTCGGTGTGACTTTGGGAATTGTTTGGCTTACTGATATGAGGCATTTTTGTGTTTATTATTCTTTACATATTTTGCAATTTTGGCTTGGGTTTTCTCTTTGACCAATTGTTTCAGAGATTTTTTAAAATTTTGAGATGGTGGAGTTTTGGAATTTTATCTTTCAGTTTTCTGGTTCTATTATTACTTTTTAGTTACATTGCATTATAAATAAAGTTATTTATACTATACTTTTTGAAAATTATTGAAGTGTTCTTTGTAGCCTAATAAAGTCACTGTGGTTATACCATTAACTTCTGTAAACAAGGTGTTACTCACTTTTTAGAGTATAAATTGTTGATTGATTTTGAGTAAATGTTAACAATTTGAGCGTTCAAAATAAATTTAAATTTATAAAAATGCAATGTATGTGTATGCATAAGTGCGTATGTGTGTGTGTGTGTGTGTGTTTATTTTGGATGCCAGTGTAAGATTTCATCTTAAAAATGAGATTTAGTGCAAAGAAGGGTGTGAAAGCCACTAGCCTAGATGACCTCAAAGGTCATCTAGAATGTGTGAAACGTGAACATAAATTTCTGAAGACCTTAGGTGACCCCTGAGTGGAGATGATATCAAAGGGTACTTAAAATATTCTTTGTCTCACTTTCCATTCCTGTTTGTTTTTCCCCTCTATACAATTTGCTAATTAAAAAAATCTAGGTTACACAGACCCAGGTCAAGTATTACACCAGTCTGTTATCAACAAGTGAGAGCACATTAAACAGTTTTTAATTGGTCTTAGGAAAAGCAAAGGTGAAGTGAAAATTTAATTCCCCCAGCCCTTTGTTCAAAAGGCATTTTTCCATCTGCATTGTAAGGAACACATTTTAATTAGCTTGATTTTCACTGTTTGGCCATGCATTTGTGATCTTTGTTCACACTTTGGGAACGAACATTTTGGTGAAAGAAATTAGACAATACTGGAAATCTTGTCTGAGCAGAACAAATTGAAATTATCAATTACGTTGCAGGATGACTGGCACGCTGCATCTGGGGAGAGAAGAAAAAAAATGCCTTTCCCTAACATGCGCCTGTCCAGCCTGGCACAGTTTTGCCCTGCACAGGGACAGCACATTTTAGAGTGGAAAGTGCTTTAGTGCCAGGCAGTTTTGGGTTCAAATCCTGCCTCTGACCCTTTATAGTAGGTCACTTAATTCCCCTGATCCTCAATTTCTTCATCTGTTAAACAGGATAATAACATCCTCCTTGTAGCCTCACAGAATGGAAAGAAATGGATAGTGTGAAAATGCCTGGCATGCAATAGGGCCTCAGAGCATAACCAAGAGGAGCATTTCAAAGGAAGGGTCTGTGGCTGGGCTGAATACTTGTGGGGTTCCCAACTGTTTTCTATTGAGAAGAAAGAAGTGGGCAGGGCTGGGGATGCGGCACCTTATGCTGCTGGTGGTGGTGGTGGAGGCAAGGTTCTTCCTAGACCTCCTTCTCAGTTTCTCTGGGACAGCAAACAACCAGCGCCTTTTGCAAAGAAGTCCATTCAGGACTCTGATGTGTAGTTATGAAGCCCCAAGAGTCCATGCTTGCCCTGTGCATTTTGTGGGGGCAGCTTTAAGGCCACGGAGGTCATTTAGCTAAGCGCAGTGCACTAATAAGGAGATAAGTTAGCATTTTTTTTTTTTTTTTTAACTCCCTGAGACAGACAGGGTCAAAATCAAATATTCCCTGTGACCCTCACACCATGTGCCCAGGTTTGGGTTGAGAAAACACAATCCCCGTGTCTCTATGTGCATCATTCAGGAGTTCTTTGTATAGCACCCATTGTGCTCCCAGAATTCCCTCCCTGTTAGGAGTGCAGGCTCAGGGTTTGATAGATCTGGGCTAATTTTCAAGTTTCTCACTCACTCTTTTATCTTTTTGGGGAAGTATCTATGTGGCCACTGCAGTTTCTTCATCTTTAAAATCATCACACCGCAGGGTGGTTCCTGAGATTCTTCAAGGCTGTTTTTAGCACAGGGCCTCAGCTAGTCCCTTGGGATGGACACATAAATGGGATCTATTTTCTTCCTTCCAGGCAGTGGTTCTCCACCTGGGAGGATTTTGTACCCCCTAAAGGACATTTGGTGACGTCTGGAGGCATTTTGGCTATCACTGTTGGGGGGCGGGCATGTAGGAGCTAAACACCCCACAGTTCACAGGACAGCCTTCTCCTCCTCCGCATCCATTACCTATGATTTACCTATGATTTTGGAATTAGGAGCTGAAATGGGTCCATTAGAGGTTTTCCTCTCTCTGAAGAGAGGGAAAATGTCCTGATCCTTAATGCCATTTTTACACTGTGTCCCTGTTGGGGTGGCCTTGGTGTCTTGGTCGCAGGTCCCTCAAAAGGACGCGCCTCCCATGTGGGGCATCCTGGAGGAGTGTGACATTCTCACATACACCTGCTCCCAGTTAAAGACTTCGCGAGGGCCCCGCAGTGCGGAGGAGCACAACTGAGGGGCGGGGGTCGCGTTCCTCCGGTCCCTCCGCAGCAAGGGAGGCTCTGGAGAAAGGCAGGGCTTTTAGGGAGCTCCTGGTAGCTTCCTTGGGGCTCACTTCGTGAGGCAGCTGGGAACACACCGGGCGTCGGAAGATAGGGCACCAAGGAGGCAACTGCTTGCTGGCTCCCCCAGGGCGGCAGGCCAGGGACGCGGGCACCTGGGTCCCGCCACTCCCATGCTGGAGGTGGCACAGAGTCTGAAGGGACATTAGGGCAGGGAGGGGAAGTTCGTCGTCGCCAGCCTCAGCCCTGGACTGCAAGTCCGGGAACGCACTCCAGCTTCCCCGCGGCCGCGCCTCTCCGGAATGCGCTTCGGGACAGGAGGCGACCGCTGCCCCGGCGGTGGCCGCGTGGGCGGTGGGGCCACTCGTTGCCCTGTGCTCCGGGGCCAAGATCTGGTTTGGGGACCACGACTGCGTGCTGAGTCAAACCCCGCTGCCGGGCTGGGTCTGCAGCGGGGCCCCGGAGCACAGTGCGCGGAAGTTAATGATTAATCGCTGACCACTCCTCCCCCCGCAGCTCTGGAGAGGGTGCTGCAGGGGGGTGGGTTGGGGCCCGCAACGGCAGGGAGCACGGAGCCGGGGCAGGGGACTCCCTGGCGGGGCGCGCCGAGCGGGGGCAGCGAGGGGAAGGGCGGGCGCTGGGGGTGCCGCGGAAGTCACTCCCCGCGGGGAGAGTACGACCTCCTTCCTCCTCTCTCCCCGCCTGGCTCGTACACACACACACACACACACACACACACACACACCCCAAACTCCACCCCCAGGCGCCTCCCGGGCCCCTGCTAGGTTGGGCTGCTCCAGGAAGTTTCCATGAAAGCACCAGAAGTACTAAGTTACTCTTTCCAGGTGAGCGCGGATGAGAAAGCGCTGGGCCGGCCCTGGTGAATTGCAGCCCAGAGCTCTGGGCTCTGCTGGCAGGAAGAAGGCAAGCTGAGGAGGTCTTTGGACCCGGTGGCGTGGCTTTCACCCTCATGGCTTCGCACAGGGGCCCCAGCAGTGACTGCTCCTATGTCATCGATCACACCCACGTCCCCGAGTTCGAGGTGGCCACCTGGATCAAAATCACCCTCATCCTGGTGTACCTGGCCATCTTCGTGGTGGGCATTCTGGGGAATAGTGTCACCATTCGGGTCACCCAGGTGCTGCAGAAGAAAGGTTACTTGCAGAAGGAGGTGACGGATCACATGGTGAGCCTGGCTTGCTCGGACATCTTGGTCTTCCTCGTCGGCATGCCCATGGAGTTCTACAGCATCATCTGGAACCCCCTGACCACGCCCAGCTACGCCGCGTCCTGTAAGATTCACACTTTCCTCTTCGAGGCCTGCAGCTATGCCACGCTGCTGCACGTGCTGACGCTCAGCTTTGAGCGCTACGTTGCCATCTGCCACCCCTTCAGGTACAAGGCCGTGTCGGGGCCCTGCCAGGTGAAGCTGCTGATTGGCTTCGTCTGGGTCACCTCCGCCCTGGTGGCGTTGCCTCTGCTTTTTGCCATGGGAGTCGAGTACCCCCTGGTGACCGTGCCCAATCACCGGGGTCTCTCGTGCAACGTCTCCCGCACGCGGCACCACGAGCGGCCGGAGACCTCCAACATGTCCATCTGTACCAACCTTTCCAACCGCTGGACTGTCTTCCAGTCCAGCATCTTCGGCGCCTTCATCATCTACCTCTTGGTCCTGGTCTCTGTGGCGTTCATGTGCTGGAACATGATGCAGGTGCTTCTGAGGAGCAGCCAGGGCACGCTGGCCGGGAAGGGACGGCGGCCGCAGTTGAACAAGTCGGAGAGCGAGGAGAGCAAGACAGCCAGGAGGCAGACCATTATCTTCCTGAGTGAGTCCTGGGGGGGAGGGGGGAGGGGATAACCAGGGAGCTGGCCTCCCCCTCCCCACCCCCCATTCCCTGTGCTCCTCTTAGCCCGTCGTCCTGCCTTGCGGGCGTACACCTCCCTTTGCTGGGGCTGAAGAGGCATTGCTCTGAACCTCTGCATGCTTCTTTCCTGTGTTTTGGGGACTTGGGTAACAGAGAAAAGAACCCTAGACCAGGAGCCGGAGTCTGCGTATGTTTCAGGACAGCAGCTCTGTGACTCTGGCAAGTCACAGAATACCTGGAGTAAAGCGGAGTTAAACATACTGAGAAGTGTGTTGGTCAAATTAGGTAATGTGGGAGAGGTGAAAGTCCTCTGAGAAGGATCAAGGTTTGTGGAGATAAAAGGGGGCATTCTTATCTAGCTGTCTTTACCCTGGAGAACCTTCCTCAGCCAATTGGATTTTGTTCCCATTTTTCTCCTCCTTGGGAGAAGCAGGCTGCCAGAAACACACACTCTCCAGGCTGCAGTTACATTCCCCTGGAGAGATCTACCCAAGTCTTAAGAAACTGGAGCTTTCAGACACACGGTCCTCAGGGTACTTCTCAAGTTTCCGTTGTGTTGGCTCTATACCTTTATCAGAACAGAGAAACGTGGCAGGTATGGCCAGCCTGTTTGATCCAGAAAATCTGGTGTCACAGGTTCCTGGGACTTCATTGATCATCCCAAATACTCAATTCCATTGCAGAGAAAGCTGTTTGCTTTCCAAACTTTTGTTGTGGTGCAAATATTTAAAGCCAGGTCCTTCTGTGTGTCAGGAAAGAAGGAAGGAGCCCTTTCTAATGTGGCATGAGGAAAAGGAATAAATCATGGCACTGTTTGTTTTGGTGTGGGAAACCTAAGTAACAGGTTCAAGGGCCAGGGGGTTGACATGGAAGAAAATGTGAAGGCACTTGAGAAGGGATGGAAAGAACCTGGTCTTGTCCCAGCCCTACCCCTGGCTTCTGCTGTGTCTGTACAGCAGACTTGACTTTTCTGTTCTGTGTAAAATGAGAGGAAGAGCTTGCAATTTTTGGATGCCTACTCTGCATCAGGGGCTGTGCTAGGTGGTTTCTATTTCCATTTCCTAGAGGAGGAATTTGAGTCTAGCAGAGAGAAGATCTAATTCAAATAAGCATAGCTCCTACATTGTGACCTTGCTTCCCAGGGCTGGGAAATGAGTGGTTCCCAGTGGCTTACACAGGCTCATGTTGAAGTGAAAATGAAACAAAAAAGGACTTTGAAAAGGAAGGTGCTACCTAGATTAGGTTGGTGGTGTTGCTGCCTCCTAGGGCCAGCCTCTGGAAGTTGGAGTAAGGAGTCTGTGGCAGGTGTTGACATCTGGGGACTTGGGAAGGACACCCAACCCAACTCAATCTCTCACCCACCTCCTGCTTCCCAGAGTATTCCAGGAAGGAATGGATATTAGATTGGCTTGAATATCCATTGAAAGGCTAGTTCTCTCTTCCCTGGTGTACCCTTAGGCATATCTTAAACTTTTAGCAGTAATTTATACTATAGTGTGAATGAATCCCTCCCCCCCTTTTTTTCTGAGTAAAGTGCACTACCTCCCGGTCTAATTTAGGAATTAAGGCTTCATTTGACCAAGGAAAAATAATTTATTTATCTTTGTTCTCTGTTGGGCCAATCTCTGTATTTTTGTTGTTGTTGTTGTTATCATTTCTCTGAATAGTGGGTAATTTTTGTATTTATCCCAATGGGTATTGTTCCAAGTTGAAGTCAGTCTTCATTTTGTAGCATCAAATTGGAATACCACAGACTTATACTTGGAGATGAATAGGACCTTGGGGATCCTCTCCTCCAGTTAGCAATTGCCTGTGATGACTTTGTTCTCACTGCTGCTCTCATTCTTTCTTTCCACTTCTCTCCTTCTTTCTTAAAACAACTATGTATTCATCGCCCACTGCTTTCCCAGGCAGAAAGATTGTTGACTGGCAATCAGGTGCTCAATGTGCGATCATGTCTTGGGGGAATTTACCGTTTGTATTAGCTCATTTCCTTTGCAGTGGGTTTTCAAAGCAGTTCTTGCAAATGTCCCTCTCTCCCAATGAATTTCAAAGAGCTTTTAAAAATAGGAACCTCGCTAATTAACTCAAGTTAGGAAATAAATTAATGGAGTGAAGAGGAAGAAATCACGGCCTGCCTCCATCGGATTAATACAATGCAATTTACTTTGTGGGTGTCATAAAACTTAGGCTTTGGGGCATTTTTAACCCAGAACAACTGAATATATAAGTTGTTTACAAATCGCTGAATTTAGTATAGTGATTTAGCTGTCTTTTTAGCATTTCAGTTAACAGATGTATCAAATTAAAACAAATATTTGCTCATTTCAAACATATTTTGCATTTAATGTGAAATGTAAATGACGACATAGCACAAGATGTCTTTGGAGCTCTTGAGGCAATAAAAAAAACAATTAAAGATTTTCCCCCCTCATTGTTAAAAATGCTAACTTCTGCATAACGGAAGCGAAATTCATAAATCTACCCGAGATGAGGAAGTCTATGTAGAAAATATTAATTTTCCTTTCTGCCTCTTTTGCTATTGTGCCTCATTCTGGTTGAGGTTCTCAGCTGGGTGAATCATGAAAACAAATTGGGAAATCAGGGAAAGAAAGAGATGCAGGGCCGCCTCCTGGCTCTCAAGCAGTTAGCAGGAGAAAACAATAGTAATCTGAAAGTGAACATTCCGGGAAACGTGCGTGTCTCTTGCCTCTTGTCAGCCCAGTGAGAAATCAGTACCAGATAAATTTCCATTTGCAAGGTTATGGCTGATATGGCCATGGTAATACTTGGTGATGCCAGAACAGACGTTGTTGGCCTGGAGAAGAGAAACTGCTGTGTTATTTATTCCTTGGATGTTAACGATATGCAAAATAAACCTTCCTTTCAAAACATTTTCCCAGACCTTCCATTTTATCTTTCTGAACTCTCACTTGGAGTTATCCGCACCACATGTGGCATCTGGGTCCACAGACACCCATGTTTGTGTCTGTGGCACATGAGGCTTGCTGTCCAAATGTCACCTGCTCAAAGTGGAACCACAGAGTAGTTTAAAAGAAGTATAGTTTTAATTAGTAACTTTCAAGAGCGTTAAGTGGTAGAGACTTGGTTATAGTTACCTCTGAGAGATCTGTAGGCAGTGATTGGCTTTCAACTGTGATCATGAAACCAAAAAGCTTTACAGAGAATCAGGAAATTACAAAATTCAGGAAACGTCATACAAAATTCAGAACTCTGTAACGATTATACTTCTTTGCATTCCGATTTCTTCTGAGTGACAGAAAGGGGAGTTAAATGTAGGGGCAGGAACTGCAATACCAACGTGGGTAGCTTATAGGAGACTATCTTGGATATGGACATCACCTAGTCAAGTGCATCTGGGCGGAAAAAAGATTAAGAGTTGCTGCTGGGGGCGCCTGGGTGGCGCAGTCGGTTAAGCGTCGGACTTCCGCCAGGTCACGATCTCGCGGTCCGGGAGTTCGAGCCCCGCGTCAGGCTCTGGGCTGATGGCTCAGAGCCTGGAGCCTGTTTCCGATTCTGTGTCTCCCTCTCTCTCTGCCCCTCCCCCGTTCATGCTCTGTCTCTCTCTGTCCCAAAAATAAATAAACGTTGAAAAAAAAAAATTAAAAAAAAAAAAAAAAAGAGTTGCTGCTGTAGGGGCGCCTGAGTGGCTCAGTTGGTTAAGCTTCCGACGTCAGCTCAGGTCATGATGTCCTGGTCCGTGAGTTCGAGCCCCACGTCAGGCTCTGTGCTGACAGCTCAGAGCCTGGAGCCTGCTTCGGATTCTGTGTCTCCCTCTCTGTCCCTACCCTGCTCGTGCCTCTCTCTCTCTCTCTTTCAAAAGTAAGTAAACAGTAGAAAGAAAAAGCGTTGCTGCTGTAATGGAGTGCTCTAAAAAGAAGGTTGATGTGTATTTAGATATGTGTGGGTTGAGAGAAGGAGGTAAGAATCATGTCCTCTGGGTTTTAGACCCCAGATTTGGAGGTCAAGTCATGTCTCCTGTGTGTGCAAGTCAGAAAGTGGGGCAGGGGTGGGAGCTGAGATGGTGGCAGTGGGTCCTCTTCATCTGAGGGCGGTGAGGACCTAAAAAGAACTGTTAAAATTAGCTCCTTTTTTTTTTTTTTAAATATATATATTTTTAACATTTTATTTATTTTTGAGACAGGGAGAGACAGAGCATGAATGGGGAAGGGGCAGAGAGAGGGAGACACAGAATCGGAAACAGGCTCCAGGCTCTGAGCTGTCAGCACAGAGCCTGACGTGGGGCTCGAACTCACAGACCACAAGATCATGACCTGAGCCAAAGTTGGCCACTTAACCGACTGAGCCACCCAGGCACCCCAAAATTAGCTCCTTAAAACTGAGTCCAAAATTTCATGTGGAAACAGGTTTGATTGGGACTTCCATCGTGAAAAACAAAGGCGAAAATCATGAAAAGAAATTTGTCTCCTATTTTATAAAACATAGCTTATAATTATATGTTAATTCTCAGAATAATTTGCCAGAATGTGGCTTTTTTGAGGGCTTGATTTTCCTGACAAAATTCTGTGATAGGCTTTGTGTTTGATTTTCTCAGCAAGATGGTAAAGAGGGCTTTCTCCCAAGGGCGTCTCCTAATTCTTTGCTATTTAAATCACCCTCACTGAAGCACCTCTCCTTGGCATCTTTCTTGTCAGTTTTCCATTCTGTCAGGACTAACTGGTCTATGTGGCCAGACCTTCCTTTGTCAGTGACTCGCCAAGTGATTCATGTGTTTCTTCAGCTCCTTTGTCACTGACTTCATGAAATTTTGCACCTCGTGTACAGACCATACCCCAAAATATAATTGAAAAATCAACCCCTATTCACTAATGTGTATCAACTGATTACATGGCAAATGTTTCTGAGGTGCGAAACAAATTTTATTTATTTATTTATTTATTTATTTATTTATTTATTTATTTATTTATTTATGAGAGGCAGGGACAGAGCACAAGTCAGAGAGGAGCAGAGAGAGAAGGAGACACAGAATCCGAAGCAGGCTCCAGGCTCCAAGCTGTCAGCACAGAGCCCCACGCGGGGCTGGAACTCCCAAACTATGAGATCATGACCTGAGCCGAAGTCAGATGCTTAACCGACTGAGCCACACAGGTGTGGCCCCAAACAAATTTTAACTACAGCTGACCCTTGAATAACACAGGCATGAACTGAGAGGGTCTATTTCTATGTGGATTTTTTTCAGTAATTATGGTATAGTACTGTAAGTGTATTTTCTCTTCCTTATGATTTTGTTAGTTTAGAGAGAGGTGGGGGGAGGGGCAGCAGGGGAGAGAGAGAATCCCAAGCAGGCTCCATGATCAGCACAGAGCCCGACTCAGGGCTTGATCCCACAACCCTGGGATCATGACCTGAGCTGAAATCAAGAGTCAGATGCTCAACCAATTGAGACACCCAGGTGCCCTCCCCTCCATCTTATGATTTTCTTTTCTTTTAAAAAAATTTTTTAATGTTTATTTTTGAGAGAGAGAGAGAGAGAAGGACAGAGCGTGAGCAGGGGAGGGGCAGAGAGAGAGGGAGACACAGAATCCGAAGCAGGCTCCAGGCTCTGAGCTGTCAGCTCAGAGTCCGATGTGGGACTGGAACTCATGAACTGTGAGATCATGACCTGAGCTGAAGTTGGATGCTTAACCAACTAAGCCACCCAGGTGCCCCATGATTTTCTTAATAGTGTTTTCTTTTCTCTAGCTTACTTTATTGTAAGAATATAGTATGTAATACATATAACATACAAGATATGTGTCAATCAAGTGTTTGTTATTGGTAAGGCTTCTGGTCAAAAGTAGGCTATTAATTCAGTTTCTGGGCAGTCAAAAGTTAAATGCAGATTTCTGACTGGGTGGGGGTTGGTGCCCCTAACCTCTGTACTGTACAGGAGTCAACTGTAGTTGCTTTTTCTTGACTAGTTTAAAAACTGATCTTACAATCACGTTTATATCATTAATTTTCTTATCAAAGGCTATTTCTTTGCTGTGAAGCCCTGTGCCAGTGCAGTCTCGCAGGGAAATATCACGAAAATTAACTTAGTGACTTTTCAGATGTGAGATATTATTTTGGCTCCAATATTTGGGTATTTCAGGAAAATGTTTTGCCTCAAGTATTCAGGTTACCCCCTCTATTCTAGAAGGGAATTTATTGGTGTAGATGTGACTGTAATAAATAGTATTTCATGTGTGTTGTTCTATTTGTGATATCTGTCATAAATTGCAAGTGTCCTGTGATCATCCTGGCAGACAAATATAATAATGCTCCTTTATTTTTATAATCAGGCTGTCTCAAAGATTTCATTTCTCCGTTGGAGAGATGCATAGTTCCCATGGAAGGGGACATTGGAATCTCAGTCCTTATTCATTAGCGTGCTGGTTCATCCGTCTTAGTTGCACGCCTCATGGGGGCTGCCACAGTGTAATAAGGCAGCAGAGGCCTCAACTGAGCAAAGTGTTCAGCTTATTAATGCTAAAACCACTCAGAATAAAAGCCATTTGTGAGTGGAAACAGCACAGAGGAAGAATATTGAATTAGGAATCAAGGATCCCCATTCTGCCCCAATAGACCAGGTCCCCCGATCACGTGGATGACACTGTCATCTCTCACTGCCTTTTCCTTCTGTCCACTTCCCCTGCTGTGCTGCAACATTGGGCCAACCCAATGAACTCCCCACCCCTACTCCTTGCTTTCTTTGCCCTGGAGGAAAGAGTGCTCATCATTGCTGCTGAAAGTTCCTGCAAATAGACAAGTGTTCAGCCTCACCTGGGCCCCCTGTTTGGTGAGCACCTTCCTTGGCAAGTGCCTTCGAGAGGCATGAGCTTCTGGAATGCCTCTCCTATCTTGTTTCCAGCACATGTGCTCTCCGGATGAGAGACCTAGAATTGGTGCGTCATGGCTGGAAGAATATCTGCATCGACTCTGGCCCTTGTCCGAACGGCTGTTATTCATTGCACAGCCACTGGGATCTCGCTGACACCCCCCTCCTCAACCCCATTAAATTCAGACCTCTGAACGGCTTCCCATGGCTCTTATGTCAAGGATCAGAATCCTTAACATGAGGCCCCTCATGGGCAGCCGCCTCTCCACCTTTACAGAGGACAGTTTTCCCCTTATATTTGTAGGTGTGGGTGTTGTGACAAAATACAACAGGCTGAGTGGCTTAAGCAGTAGATATTTATTTTGTCACAGCTCTGGAAGCTTAGAAATCTGAGATCAAGGTGCTGGTAGGGTTGCTTTCTGGTGAGACTTCTTTGGTTTGCAAATAGCCACCTTCTCACTGTGTCCTCACTTGGCTTTTCCTGTGTGCATGCAAAGAGAGAGAAAGAGAGAGTCCTCTGGTTTCTCTTCTTATAAAGGCACCAGTTGTATTGGATTAGGGGTCCACCCTTATGACCTCATTGAGCTTGATTACCTCCCTGAAGGCCTCATTTCCATATACAGTCACAGTGGGGGTTAGGGATTCCACATATGTATTTTAGGGGGAACATGTGTTAGTCCATAACATCCCTTAATCGCTCCACCCCAGTGGGCTCTCTTCAGTTCCTCAGACAGATCACAGTCATGCTCTTTCCTACCACCTGGCCTCAAAGTTAATGTCTTTAGACCGGCCCCCAGGAAGCTTGGCCCATCCTCCCTGACTTGACTAACCCTTCAAATAAGACTCATAGTCATAGTGTTACTTTTATTTTTCTTCTTCACTTTCTTTTTTTCTAATTTTTCTTTTACAATTTGCTCTATGAGATTATTCGTTTGACGTCTGTCTGCCTTCTCATTTCTTGAGGGCATATGAGCTCTTCCTAATTTTGCTCAACACTGCACCTCCATCCCAGCATAGTGCCCATTCCCCGTCTGGCCCGCGGGGGGGGGGGGCCCCCCGCACACAGCACATGTTCAGTGGGTGTTGGTTGACTGAATACATAAATGAGCAAGCCTCGCCTTGGAATTGGGAAGCAGTGTCCTGTTTTCCCTTGGGCAGGTGCTCCTATAGAAGTGTATCACACTGCACAATACATTTGGTCAGTCTGAAGTGAAAGATACTCTCTTTGAAAGGAATACAATTCCTCCCAGGCTTCCAGAAAGTCAGGCCATCATGGAGGACACGTAAAATTTTCTCTCCCCTGAGCAAAGAAATAGTCTGTTAATCAGCCCCTGAGTATCAGCTTTCACCATATGTACCTTCGAGAAGTAACCATGAAATGAAAGTGATTAGGGTGATGTTTAACAGTCCTTGTTAAACCCTGTTTAACAAGATGTTAATGCAGTGAGACAGCTCTCAAAATTATCTCTTGGCAGGCCCTTTCACCACCTGTTCAGAAGGGGGTTCTCAGGATAAAGGGGAAGAGGGTGCAGTGGGGGTAATATTTTAAAAATAATTCAACCCATATGTTTTCTCTTTACTCTTAAATTGCATGCACTTGTAGCCATCCGCCCCCTGTCTGAGCCATGAGCCTTCTCCCCCAAGGGGGACAAAAAGCAGGAACTGCCTGGTACAGAGGTATTGTTGATCAGCGTTCAGTCTGGAAGCCGGATTGCTTGACCTCTTTCACCCTTTGCAACGGGTGCAAAGGGGCTGCTGAAATATGTAGCTCTTCCTTTAATGTATCATCAGCGTGGCCTGGTGTGCTGATTAGCCACCACACAGCCACTGCCAGGGAAGACCTTAGCTAAGGGCTCGAAATTCCTCCTTGGAAGCCATTGGAGAATATTAAGGAGTAAGGCAATAGAGTGAAATCCGTGGTGCTGCTGGTGGGGTGACAGCATATCTTGCACGGCACTTCGAGTCAACATGTAGGCTCAGACATGTTCCCAGATTGAAAAAGAGGAAACCCTTTCGTTGGGCCACAGTCCTGGTAGAGCCGCTGTCACCAGTGAGTTCTTCCTGCTGGCAGCCAGACCTCTGACTCTTGGTGTTGGCCAGTCTTGCTGCTGTCGCAGACCTCCACAGCCAGAGACCCACTCTCCTTCTGCCCGGCTCCTCACATCGTCCTGGCACAGAGGCCCCTAATGCTCAGCATTGCTTCGGCTCCAGTTGGGAGGCAGCTCCAGGCTGCTGAGCAAGGCCACGGAAGCTCCAACTATCTCTATGGTGGGTGGCCTGCCTGTTCTTCACCAACAATCTCAAGTCCTCGCTTCTTCCGTGAAGCCTCCTGCGCTGATCTTCCTACAAATGATGAGCCATGTTAGACATTTCTCAGAGTGGGGCATAGATGTGGTCTCCCGACTCTCCTTGGAGCTCCATGAGACCAGGGATGTTGCACACTCCTATTTTTTCAACCTTCCCTATGAGGCTGAGGCTGGGGATACAGTGGCTGTACATTGTTTTGTAGGTTTAGAGAATGAAATCCCCGGACACTGGCTGCTGCTCCGGAGAAGAGGGAAGCCACGTAAACTGTGATACTCAGGGAGGCGCTTTGACTTTATCTGCCTTTTCCCTCTCCTTCCCTGGGGTGGGCAGAAATCGCAGATGGCTCCAGAAGTTCCTAGACCTGGAGTACACATACTTGCCCCACTTACTCAGTTGAGGTGGCACCATGAAGGGATTTTGCAGAAGTAAAGGAGGTCTCAGATTGGTTCACCTTAAAGTAGGGAGATTTTCCTTATGGGCTTAGTCAAGTCACGTGACCCTTTAAATCTGGGTCTAGAGGTCAGAGACAGGAAAAGTCAGAGATTTAAAGCAGAGGAAGGGTTTGATGAGCAAGAAATTCTCCATACTGGCTTTGGAGTTTGAGGGGACCCCTGGCAGGGAATGTAGGTGGCCCAGAGGAGCTGAGAGCCAGCATGGCAATGGGGACCTGAATGAGCTCAGGTGGATTTCCCCCAAGAGCCTCTAGAAAAGAACTAGCCTGGCCAGTAACTTGAGACCCTGAGCAGAGATCCCAGGCATACCATGTCTGGAGTTCTGATCTACAGAACTCTGAGATAATAGATTTGTTTTAAGCCACTAAATTTGTATTAATGTATTATGTAACAGTCAAAAAACAACACATTCCCTGAACTCTGATAGAGGGGCTCCAAGGTAAACATATGTCCTGCCTTAGTTATTTCTTTCTAGAAAGGCCCAGTCTCTAGAAGCTTATGTTTGATAAGTCTCACCTTCCAAGAACTGCATGCACCCTTGGCCCAAGCATTCATTGATTCACTTCCCATCGATTGACCCTCTGTGAAGCACTCCGTGAATGGAAGTTTACCAAGCTCCAGGGCACCATGGAATTTTCACTAGGCTTTTAGATTCTTATTTGGGGAATTGAGAATGTATAGGTTTGAGTCCCACCAGCTAGATTTTTGGAATCTTGGATACCTTGGTTCTCAAAGAGGAAGACTGTAGTGGATTGATCTAATTACCATCCTTTGGGTAGCTCTTTTTCCCCCTAGGCTGGCACTTAGTAGGTGCTGAATAAATGTTTGGTGAGTCAATGAGTGTCTGGGCAGCTTTGCTGCTTCCTGGAGCTTTCCTCACTGGAGGAGAGAATGCCTACATACTTGGTCATTTAGCTCCAAATGGGTTTTGGGGGAGAAAGCCAACCCCATTGTTGAAGGCAAGTCTGAATAAGAGAGATGTCTCAGGCTGACAAACTTTACCATTTTCTGACATTAGAGTTACTGCCAATTGAAAAACTTGACGACATTTCCTGCTTGTATTTCCTGTATTAAAGAGCCATTCTGGCAGCCGGAGGCTTTTTAGATACCTCATCACACCGCTTTACACATCTCAAGGGTGGCTGGGTACTTGGAGAGCAGTGGCGTTACCAGAATCTGACAGATGGGGATCAGGAGGCAAGGGTACAGTGTCAGATTGCTATTGTACTTGTTAAATGTCTAACTGGCTATGAAACCCGAGGCATGCAGAAATGGGAGTCAGGCCCAGTTGGGAGCAATGAGGTTCATTGAACTTGTAGAGAAAAGCCATCTTCTTTTTCTAGTGAGGGGGGAAAAACATCCAAATTACCTTAGAAATTAGGGGCGCCTGGGTGGCGCAGTCGGTTAAGCGTCCAACTTCAGCCAGGTCACGATCTCGCGCTCCGTGAGTTCGAGCCCCGCGTCGGGCTCTGGGCTGATGGCTCAGAGCCTGGAGCCTGTTTCCGATTCTGTGTCTCCCTCTCTCTCTGCCCCTCCCCCGTTCATGCTCTGTCTCTCTCTGTCCCAAAAATAAATAAACGTTGAAAAAAAAAAGAAATAAAACACTATCCATGGGATGTTTGGGCAGAGCTGAAGTCATTTGGTCGTTGAGTTTATGTATTATTATTCTTTGGAGGACACGATAAACTCAGCAGAAACAAAGCTTTCTGGGAAATTTATGGGTTTACTTTTTATATGCTGCAATTCTGAAGGATTAAATATCGTGTGGAAATGACAGCTGCGTATTTTGTTTATTTAAAGGATAGCTGATGGGTTGTCACTGTTTCTCAAGTTCAAGTTGTCGCTACAGGGGAGGCAAATGGGAGGCCTTGGTGATTGAAGGTTGTTTTCCAGAGGATAAAGGAAATGTACACAGAAGCAGGCTGTTTTCCTTCTTGGACTTGGGGTTTCCTCACTACCGAATCAATTGAAAGACCTACTTCCTCTGGGAAGCCTTCCTGGACTGACTTGCCCCTATCAGGTCTCTGAATTTCATTTTGGTGGTTTATTCAAGTATTTATGAAAGCCTAAGATGTGCATGATATCCTTTGGACCGCAGAGATCAAGGTACTGATTACCCCCTTCAAGGAACTTAGTATTTCTGTAGTTGGAGCATCAGGGTGTAGAGGTAGAGCCTTATAGAAGGAAGCCTAAAAATACCCTTGGTGAAGGGGGGTGGGTAGTGGCTATTTATCAAGTAAGCTGGTTCCGGAATTTTTAATAGGGTAATTAATTGGACTTCACTCACCCCAGAGATATTGTCTATGATTCTGATATTCACAGCATGGTGTATGGATTTGCAGCATCAACATCACCTGGGAAATTGTAGAATAAACTGAGTTTTGGGCCCACCCCATACCGATTGAATTTCAATCTGTATTGTAAGCAGGACCCTGTGATTGCTCCGCACATTGAAAGTATGAGAAGCCCTCGTCTATGATGCTTGAAGGGGATTCTTTAACTCAAAAGGAACAGAGAAGGATGAGCTGAGAATGGCTAACCTCACCATTTGTAATAACAACTATGAACAATTTGCAGTGTAGTTGTGACTGGTAGGAATTTGCTGCAGGACACTTGGCTGCCAGAAACTTCACATTGTTTTTACAAAGAAACTTAATGGGGTGCCTGGGTGGCTCAGTCGGTTAAGCATTAGACTTCGGCTCAGGTCATAATCTCACGGTTCATGGGTTCGAGCCTGCGGGGCTCTGTGCTGACAGCTCAGATCCTGGAGCCTGCTTCAGATTCTGTGTCTTCTTCTCTCTCTGCCCTTCCCCTGCTCATGCTCTCTCTCTGTCTGTCTGTCTCTCTCTCAACAATAAATAAACATAAAAAATTAAAAAAAAAAAAAAAAGGAAAGTTAAATCTGGCTCCTAGCCTCCATTGTAGAATAGTGAAAATTCAATCTCAGGAAAGTGTGGGGAAGGCTTCCCCTTCCTCATGGGCTATGAAGATTCAAGGATTCTGCTTCCAAGGCTGCACCAAGTACGGGGACTGGCCAGCCTGTATATCACATCACCATCATGAGGGTAGAACTATATGCACTTTTCAGAATTGCTCAAGGTCATCACCCATTGAGATTTGAGCTGGGATCTCACTCCAAAGTGCATGCTGTTTCCCTGAGCAGAAAGATGGGCTCTTAAAAGAAGATGTATTCCAGCTGGGGGACTTTTTATGGGCAGTGACGGATGGGAAGAAAGAAACCACAATGCCAAGTCTGAGGTACATTTATCTTGCTTTTAGGCTAGCCGGCAGCTTTTGAATATCCTTCTTGTGTTTGGAGGATTTCCCTCTCTTTGAGTCCTGCTTCCCAAAGGTGGTGGTCAGAAACTTGCTTTCCCAGCATCCCTTGCAGCTAGGGTGCAGCACGTGGCCTGGGCCACATCGGTCAGCTTCACTGGCATGAGATGCTCCTTTGTAAGAGAGTGATGGGAAGGAGCAGCAACCATATGGAGTCTCCTTGGGGACAGGGCCAGTGTGTGACAAAGTGATATTGAGAGCAAGGTTGCTTTTAGAGAGAGCAAAGACAAAAGAAATAAGGGTAGCATCCCAGGCCAGGGGTTGGCAGTGTCTCTGTGGAAAGGTCTCCACTGGCATCTTGGTGGGATAGCCTGATGTGATTGTTGGTTGCATCCCAATTCTCTGGCCCTCCCAGGGCTTATGTAAAACAACAACAACAACAACAACAAACAACAACAACAACAAAAACAATAATAACAACAATAACAACAAAAAACCCCAATGACTTCATTTCCAGTTTAAACTGGAATGAGCTTTGTTGTTTGCACTAAGAACTCTGTGTGTCCAGATTATAGGTAATAGAACAATTGGATTGCAGTGGGGGGCCCAAAGGGGAGCAGTGAATAGTGAATCTAGATTGGAAAGTAGGTGGGGTCAAATAGAAGGAAGTTGATAGCTAGTGAAAAGGATTCATGCTACGTAGTAGAAGCAGTGGGGAGCCACAGAAGGCTTTAGAGAAGAGGAGTGGCAGGAGGAAGTACAAGAAGACGAATGCAGCCATGGTGTGTGTTGCAGGCAGGGGAGGCGATGTGAGGGGTGTGGGTATGGAAGTGGTCCTTGTGCTGTGTGTTCTAATGATGGTGAATGGACAGGTTTGCCCCTGAAGCATTATGAGGGGTGGTAGTTGTGAACCGTGCTACACATTAGAATCACGTGTGGGGTTAAACCACATCCCTCAAAACCTTTGGGGATGGGTCCCCGGGCATTTGTATTATATCAGCTCTGTAGGTGATTCCCGTGTGGGGCCAGGACTGAGAGCTGGGGATGAGGGGTTTGGAAAAGCAGGCTGGGCCTAGAGACCTCCACTTTGGTGGCTGCACTAAGGTTCTTTGGCTGCAAGCCACAAAACCTGATTCTGATTCTTCTTGAAGGAAAAAGGAGTTTTGTGAAAGTGTAAGGAGTAGTTCACAGAGCCAGAAGAAGGCGTAAAGAACCAGACTGTTCAGGGATCCAGGGGAAAGAAGTTCGTGGACAGCCTGCTCAGGCTCCACCATCACGGAGAGACTAGCTTCAGGCATCCTCCTGTGTCTTGTCGCTGCATCCAAGGTCAGATTCCCACAGGTGACTCTTCCTAGACTGGCCAGGGTTTCGCTGTGCTCCCTGGTGAACAGCGTGGTGGGCAGTGCCAGCAAGACTGCATGCGATGAGAGGCGTGGTCCCCACAGGAAAGCCAGTGACAGAGACAGGTGCAGAAAACAAACCCCCTCTGCAGGGCCTCATGAAGCTCGGCATCATCGTAGTGGCATTTCTTCACTCCCTATAGACTTCCTGAACTCTGTTCTTGTGGGTTATCTCTCTGTACCTCCTCTTGCCCCTTGTTGAGTCTTTAGGGATGTTTCCCAAGGCCCAGGTCATCTTAGTGTGTGAGCCAGCTGGAGGGACAGCCCAGAGACTAGCAGCAGAGGCTCTGTGTTCCTAAATGTGGCTGCTGGGAGGCTGGTTAATACCAAATCCATGCGGCATGCTTCCTGCCTGGGAACCTGACTCATTCACCCAGGTTGCTGACCAGGTATTAGATTGTGGTTTGTCGTCACCACAAAATCAGTTTCTATCTGAACCTCGACCTGGAAAACAAAGGTCTCTGGTGGTGTCTCCAGGTCACCTGTGCCCTCTGCTTCCTCGGGGAATTTCCCAATTATGTCTGAATACCAGGCCAGCCTTAAGCCAGGCTCCTTGTTTCAGATGTAAAATCCCACCTTTGATGTCAAGTGTATTTCCCATGCAAAGTAGGGAGTAAGACAGGCGCATTCATTGCCTTCTGGAAATTCAAAGCAGTATGTAAGAAAGAAAAAAGCCACTTGTGAGGAATTTGGTTTAGAAAATGTTTTAGTTTCAGGTTGTAATGCTGATTATTCTTTGATTTTTAGATCAGCTAGATTCCATTACCAGGCCAGTTGCTGTTTTCTATCCCAGCAAGTTGAGAAGCAAGGAGGCTGCCCTCCCAAGCACAGTCTCACGGTCTGTCCCCGTGGTGGTGGTTCCAGGGTGGGCGAGCACCCTGAGCCCTCTCTGGGGAGTCGGACATGTGCTGTATAGAGAGAGCAGGTGGCAGGAGGAAGGCGCCCGTGGCCCTCACAGTCAGAGGACGGGGCCGTAAGTGCTCAAGTACTCTATCTTGAGTTGTGTGATGATGGCAAGAGTGGTGTGTTAGTTTCCCATGGCTCCTGTGACCAAGTGCCACAAACCTGGTGGCTTAAAACAGCAGAAATGTGTGCTCTCACAGTTCTGGATGCCAGAAGTCTGAAATCTGTTTTACCAGGCTAAAACAAAGGTGCCTACAGGCCGTTCGACCTCTGGAGACTGGGAGGGAGAGACCCTCCCTTGGCCCTCCAAGTGTTTGGTTGTTGCTGACCTCCTTGTCTGTGGCCGCCTCACTCCAGTCTTCAGGGCCAGAATCTTCACGTTGTTTTCTCCTCTGCATGGGTCATCTCTCTCTCTTTCTTTCCTTCTCCCATGGGTACATCTGAGGAATTATGGCCCATGCTCTTAATTCAGGATAATCTCTCTGGCTCAAGATCCTTAGCTTAATCACATGTGTGAAGATGTTTTTTCTTTATCAGGTAACACAGACTCTAGGGATTAGGATGCGGCTTTCTGGGGGACCTTTCTCAGTCTACTACAGGAGGCAAAGGGTTGCAGAAAGTGTAAATTGAACGTGGTATGTGATCATAGTCTCCTGAGCCATGAAGAAATGCTGTGGGACATGACGAACTATGTTCCGATCCCCTTTCCATCACTTACAAGTGGGTGTGACCTTAGGCAAAGTGGCTCAGAACTTCAATTGCATCATCCATAGGTTGGACAGACTCTGACCTCAAATGTTGATTTGAGTTTCAGTGGGAAGCATGTGGAGGCCTCCAGGGCATAGCCTGGCATGAGGTAGGTCCTCAGTAAAATAGAGTGACCTTGTTGTAGTGCAGAAAGAATTCTGGTTGAGGACGTGAAAGAACTTTCTTTTAGTTCTTGCTAGCCTGCTGGTGTTATCTTCTTCAGTGCATCTCAGCTTTTCTCTTTGAGGAAGCCTGAAGGGGGTGAAAGGGGTGAACTTGAGGAGTTTGTCTGAAGAGTCTCCACAGAAATAACCCAAAAGGGGGATCTGGGTTCTAGTCTTCACTCCATGGAGTAGAAAATCTGTGAAGTCACCTCTTCACGGTAAAGATGCGTGGACATTTGCGTTTCATTCCACTATAGAGCATTGCCGGATGCAATGTAAAAATGTTTTCAGTTCCCTTCCACAGAGTAAAGGTGGCAGCCAAGGAAAAGTGACTCTTGATGGCTTTGAGGAGCTTCTGGAACATTCTCAGGTGGCCCTAGCTGTGTGTTCATCCCAGCTGGAGAGGTTTAGGCTCAGAAGCTCCCTACACTTAAGAAATTGTTTGCCTTTGACCTTTACTCCATGGTAAGTTACTGGAAGAACACGAGCAGCTTCAGGCCCTGGCAGCCCATTCTGGGTGGGAGCTGTTGATGAATGAATGTGCTGATGTTTTCTTCACGCACCTGTAAGGGCAGGGCATTATTGGCCGTGGGAATCAATATATCAAAATGAATTTTTGGAAGAGTGTCATCAAGCTGAGCTTTATTTCCAAAAACACGAAAAAAAACTCTGCCCCGGGGAGGGAAAGATGACTTTCATTGTGAAATAAACAAAGTTGATGGCTTAGACATTACTTACGTCGCGCTACTTGATCTGAGATGTAGGCTGTGTGGTAACCAATTGTTCCCAGAATCCACATTCCCGACACCCATTAAAACTCGCAGCACTGAAATCATGTTCTCTCCATTTCGCCCATTCTAATAATAATAATGAGAACGTTAAAATGACATTTTGAATTTATATTGCACTTGTCTGCACGGCGCTCTGAGCACTTTCCAGACAGTGTCTCATCAATCCTTATCACAAAATGGTGGGATGTTGGTAGCAGGTAACATTTGCAATTATATTCAACTTAGTAAAGAGCCCCCTGGGCTGGAAGGAATTCTGGTGATAGGGGATAATGCTGCCTTGTGGGTAGAGAAGAGGTGGAAACTCTGAGTGCAGGTTTGGCTCTCTGCTTTACACATCTCTCCTGGCCTCACTTCTATCTGTCAAATGGGATAATACCCCACATCCCTCAGCAGTGTGATGTGGATGCTTGTGTGTGCTAATCCTGTTAGCTAACTTTGTGGTCTTTTGAGTACTCGCTTTGTACCAGGTGTTCCTTTTTTTTTTTTTTTTTTAAAGAAGTCTTCAGGCCCAATGTGATGGTCAATGAGGGTCTTAAACTCATAACCCTGCGATCACGACCTGAGCAAAGTTCAAGAGACTGACACTCAACTGACTATCACCCAGGAGCCGCTATGTGCCAGGTATTGTAAGAGCCCTTTGTATACTCATTGAATTTTCACAAAGACCCTGTGAGGTGGGTATAATAATTTACTCTACAGAAAAAGCAACTTGAAATGCAGGGAGGTTAAGGAACCTGCCTAAGGTCACACAGCAATTAAGGGGCAGAGGTGGGTTTGACCCTGGGAGACAGGCCCCAGAGCCTGTGGTGTTCCCACTTCCTTAAGAGTTCTTTGGGAGTGGCTGGGTGGCTTAGCCTGTTAAGCATCAGACTCTTGATTTTGGCTCAGGTCATGATCTCGCAGTTGGTGGGATGGAACCCCGCATGGGGCTCTGTGCTGACAGCACAGAGTCTGCTTGGGATTCTCTCTCTGCCCCTCCCCTGCTCATGTTCTCTCTCTCTCTCAAAACAAACAAACAAACAAACAAACAGACTGTAAAACAAAGTTGCATGGGCTTTTATACTGCAAACAGTACACAGTTGCACATGGGTACACTTGCACACACAGCAAATGGAACTTTCACCGGACAGTATTCACCCACCTTTGACAATGTGAAACACAGTTTGGTATTTTCTATTCATTTCGTTAATAAAAATGCCAGCCTGAGCCACTAAACTCATTTTATGGTCACGGGTAAGACTTGAGCCACACTTCGAAAAGCTTTGCACTATACCCTACACCTGGTGCATGCTCGTGGAAACAAGCTCGGGAAGGGAGACGTGTGGTGTGTGTGGCGGGGGGCGTGGGGGCTCAGAGAAGGCCAGAAAGCGTGAGGGGTGGCCCCAGCGCTGCTCCGACAGCATCGCCTCCGGGGATGACCGTTTTGTGTCTGCAGGAGTGTACCTGGGCCTGTGGGTGGGTGGGCGTGAGCAGGGGCCACCTCACTGTCGTCTCCTGCCTTGCACTGTAAGGGTCTTTAGTGTCTTCTCAGCCTGTGTGCCTGGGCTTCAGCTCGAAATTAAACCGAGGTCTTCACGGAGAGCCAGTATGTGCTGGGCCCGTACTTCTCAGGCTCTGTCTGGGAGGGGTCCTGACTTGAAAGGAAATTGCAAGCCCTCAGGAAGGCAGACAGACAGGGGAAGGGAGAACCAGAGGCAGCTGAGAGGTGAGGGGAGCCAGAGAGCCTCGGATTCAAGTCCTGCTTGGCTCCTCCTAGTAATGAGACCTTGGATGACACGCTTGCCTTTTCAGAGCCTCTCTCCTCTGGCTACAATCGAAATTTGAGTGAGAGAACAGGGAAGTGTTTGGTAGCGCATAAAGTGTTAGCAGGAGGGGAACAGCCTTTGTCACAAGCGGTATTGCCACATACTGAGAACCTGGTATGTGGCAGGAGTAGGGAATGGGCATGCTGTAATAGTCCGTGAAGACTTCTTGGAGGAGGCAGCATTTGAGCTGAATCTGAAAGAGCATTTTCAGTTTCTGGCCAGAAGGATCGTGGCTGCACTCGAGGGGTGGACAGAGATAACGCCAGGTCCGACCAGTCGTGTTTGATTCATGCTTATGTCTAATCAGATCATAACTCCGACTCAAGCAAGAGGATCCTGGGCTCCTTCTGGAGTTCTACGTGCCCTCTTGGCCCGAGGTCACTAGCACACAACCACGTAATTTGCTGAGGCCAGGGTTCAGCGAACCCATGGGCAAGATCTGTTTTTTGTAGTTCATGACCTATAATATAAGCCTGAATTTTACATTTTTAAAGAACTGTAGGGAAAAATAAGGAGGAATGTGTGACAGCAACTAGGTGGCCCTATAAAGGCTAAAATATGTACCACCTGGCCCTTTAAAGAAGTTGGCCAACTTGTGCCTTAGGCCCCAAAGTGCATGATCGTTGTTTTATGTTGAAGGCCTTACTTAGTTCTGAATCACCCTTTACTCATTCTTCCTGTTCTTCTGTCACAACCTAAGGGCACTGGAGAGAAGGGGAAAATATGCACGTAATTGCTCATTTTCTCACAGCACGGCTGTCAGGAATTCCCCTGCTTTTGTCTCATGGCACATTAATATGTAGCACTGAGCATGTATATATTTAGTTCTTTTAACGTGTGGCACATCAGTGATTAGTGCCAAATGCCAAAATGCTGGGCTACAGTCGTGATGCCATTTATAATAACATTCATAAGAATATTCCCCCGTGATACAACTTTCCAGTTTTCCAACATAAATAACCTGGGAGGCCAAATTGCAAACATGATTTCTCTTCATGCTTCACCTGGCCATTTGTAATAAGAAGGCAATGTGAAATTTGATCTTAAACAAGAAGTTCAACCTGGAAAATAATAATGTAGTCAGGCCCATCATTTATTTTAAAAATCAAGAGAAAACTAAAGGTGAGTGGCTACTTGGTGTGTGTGTGTGTGTGTGTGTGTGTGTGTGTGTGTGTGTGTGTGTTTTACTAATGGCATCTTGATGACAAGCTAATGTGCGGCTCAAAATAAAAGTATTGTGGATAGAAATGGCCTTTCAGACACACTGAGACAATATGCCAAGGAGCTTTTAGCAAATGGTGGTGAAGGAGGACAGATTACTTTAACAGCTCTGTTGAAAATAGAGAGTTGTCCTGTGCAGGTGGCTCAGACACGGCTATACTTGACAATGGTGGGACTTTTGTTACAGGAAGATTAGATACCTTTGGATGGGTCTGAGATTGTCCTTGTCTTTTCCATATAGAAAAACGCCACCACTTAGAACAGAAAGTTGAAGAAACATCCTGATTGAACGCCTTCCATAAAAGGGATGCTTTTGGGAGAAACACTTCAATTTGCTTCTGATGATTGTTTGGGGGCTCATTCCTGAAGTGGTTTCATTCTGATACAGGCTTAGATGGCTCTGAAGAGAGAAGTGATTTTTTTTTTTTTTAATTCCAGGGAACACAGAGTGTTCATCCATTTTTCCGAGTCCTGAAGCACATCTCACAAAACACAGTGTAGAGACGAGAGGTGGCCAGGATAAGCTTTGTTTGTTGGGCCCAGTGTTTGTCTGTGCATTTGTTAAAGAACTTGACTACCACCAGATAGCACGAGCTGCCTCCAGCTTGCCGCGGGCAGCCCTGTTCGGCTGCATCAGGCTGTTTCACACGTTTGTCTAGGAAGGAACGGGAGCTCAGGATGCATGGTCAAGGTTTGGGGGCTGCACCAAAACATGGCACCTTCCCACCCCAGCAGCTTGTGACTATAGAACCCCAGCAGGCGGGTCCCTGAGGCTCAGGCTTACTTGTAGGGAAACAGCTCCGAGACCCACTGTGCTGATGGCAAGTCACAAACCCCAGCCTTCTCCAAAGGACAGAGTTCTATTGCTGCTGCCATCCCTGGAAGAAATGTGAGGTGAAGGGCTGGTGATCGTTTTCTGGCAGTGGCTAATTACAGCAAGTAGTATTGTAACAGAAAGTTCTGTAAAGCCGCTTCCACCTGCTCCACAATAGGCTGAGCTGTGGTTCTTGGCTAGACAGGGCCAAGGGGTTGCTGAGTGAGGAACGTGGGTTTCTGGGCTCCAGTTTTCTTTCTGCCCCTCGCTGGGGGTGTGAGCTGAGAGGCCTGCCTGGCTTCTGAGGGGAGGAGCGTGGTGAGCTGGGTGAGAGATTGGTAGAGGGAAGGGGAATAGCAAGTGGAGATGCCCTTGACATTAATGTGAGTTCCGGAAGTAGGCAAGTAAATGCCAGCCCGGTACTTGGATTAATGGCTTGATGGGCACAAGAAAGAGATCTACCAGTTAACAGAGTTTAATGGTGACTGATGTCAGGTCAATGGTGAGGAAGGGATTAATAGTGAACACAGCTTAAGTACTTTAGAGCATATTCGGGTTTGAAACCTTTTCAGTCATTGGGGTTTAAAAGAAATAATCGTAGGTCTGTCATTAGAGAGACAGAGATGAAAGTGTCTGGCTGGGACCAGAATGGAGATGAGAGGCACTCACGCCCTGGATAGGGTGGGTTTTCAGCAACCATAGGGCATGGGAGTGCTCAGAACTGATGGTCCATCTGGCTCTGCCCTCTTTGTCCCCCTGAAGGACACTCTGCTCTCTGCCTTTTGTCTATGTGAGTGAAGGCCTTAGCAAACAGCCATTACTATTTCAATTAAAAGCCCAGGCAGGCTCATCTTTAGCTTGTAATAAGCCTGTCTTGAGTGATTATCACTATTCTTCATTTCTTGATTCTTTCCAAAAATAAGTACAGTGTTCCCATTTCTTGATAACCTCTACTCTGGACCTCAAAGTGACGGGAATACCGCCTGCCCTCCAACCCCCACCCCCACCCCCACCCCCAGTTCTACCCAGCAGCTTCCAGTACTAGAAATGAGAAGTGTATATAAGTGACTTGGAAGCTAGACCCTGTGTGGTATGGTGGCCAGGCAGGCAGTTCCCTCCTTGCAAATATGTGGCATTCCACAAGTTAGTTTATAAAGCCTTGGTTTAAAAACTGGACTCATTTGCCAGTTGAGACCTTCTTTTCGTGCATGAATGTACTTTTTTTAGACAGAAGATATTTATTGAATACCTACCATAGAAGGAACTGAGAATACCAGGAAGAATAAGCCTTGCAATGTCCTTCAAGTGGGGGAGATAACTGTCCTTAAGAAACCAATGTGGTGAAATGCTGGGGTTGGTGCTTTACACTGAGGGAGCTGTGTAGGGGTACCAGGGTGGGCTCTGATACATGGAGGTGTTAATACACCTGAATTGCCTCATTTTCTTCCTCTTCTTCATCAGCTCCAAGCTTCCATTTCTTCAGTTCATCCATTGCGCTAGGTGTTGGAAGGAAATCAATTCATTTCATTTGAATTTACATGTGACTATGACTTTAGGGGGATGTCAGTACCCTCCCTGCCAAAGGGAATTTTCTGTGTCTTAATGAGCTAAGACTCAGATTCTCCAAGGTCTGGCCCTGGAAAGAGACTCTTCAGGCAGAGAGGATCATTTACCCTTTGCTCTGACTCAAGCTCATGAATGAATTTGTACCTGCTCTTGATAGTATTTTGCTTCAGTCCTCATCATACCTGCTACCGGGGTGTTTCTCCTTCGTGGTGGAGTTATCTCTTATTTGGAGACTAGGCCCTAAAATCAGTGTAAAGGCAAAAAGCCAGTGTGGCCCCAATTGCTCTTGAAGTCACAAAGGTCCCACACTGGAAATCAAATTACCTTCTTTCAGTAAGTGCAACCACGTTTCCCTTCCTGCAGGAACAGATCTTGTGATTGTTCATTCAGAAAGCAGGCAAAATGGGTGGGTAGAAGAAATAAACAGAAAACTACAAATTGTGAAAACACTAAAATTGCTCTCAGCGTGGGCCCTTGGAGGCCCTTGGTGACAGGAGCCCATCGAGACCAGTGTTGATTCCCAGATGTCATGTCAAACTCACTCCATGTCTCAGGGGCATGGAAATTCTGCACTTTGCTCTTTGTGTGTGGGTCTGAGGGGCTCCAGCCCTGGGCTGTGCTTTAGAATCACAAATATACACACAAACTCAGTAAACAAAGACACTCTGCCACTTAGAACCTGTTTCATGACCCATCACTTTAAACATGTGCTCTCTTGACCACGATTACCACTGCTCAGGTCCCAGGGAAATGCTTTCCCTCAGCTCTTGCCCTGTGTCCTTGAAAGCAGGTGAGCCTGTGTGAGTGCTGTGAAGGTTTTTGGGTTTTACCACTGCAAGAGTCAGACGCTGCTTTGGAGTGCAGGGAAGATTTGAGTGGCAGAAGTGTTTAAGTAAGAGGAAAAAACAAATTAATTATCTTGTCAAATTTCTCCTCTCATATAGAACAGATGCAGTGGATTTTTGCGTGATGAATACTGGTTTTCTAGTAGTGCTGACTGCCCATTTTCCTGCTTCTCTTTCTCTTCCAATTTGTGGTAGCAGAGGTACTCCTGGATCCCCAACCGTTGCATATGGTAACTAAGAAAGGCAGGGGAGGGTGCCTGGGTGGCTCAGACAGTTAAACATCTGACTGTTGATTTCTGCTCAGGTCATGATGTCATGGTTCATGAGATCCAGCCCCACGTCAGGCTCTGCCTCTCTCCCCCTCTCTCTTTGCCCCTCACCTGTGTGTGTGCTCTCTCTTTCAAAATAAATAAATAAACATTAAAAAAAAAAAAAAAGAACTGTAGGGGAGGGAGAAATCTTCCTCTACCTTTAGGGTCTTCTAGCTGGACTTAGAACTAAATTCACATGAGACAGGTAAATGGGAGGAACCCCCCCCCCCCAGAGATTTATCACTTGCACACAGAGCCCTAATAGTGAAATGAGACCAAAAGAAATGACCAAGGCAGGCAGTTTTTATATGTTTTACATAAAGAGATAAGAAATTTATGGATAATTTACAAGAGAAGGAAAACAGGTGTTTGGGAAATTTAGTTAGTAAGGAATTCTAAGTGGAATTTGGGCTGAGGTAGTAGATTAGTGAAAAAGTGACAAGGTTTGGTATTTTACAGATTTCTTAGCTTTAGAGTTCCTATCTCTGTCTTTTTACTTGTCAGTGTAGGGAAGGTATTTTTCATATGGGAGGTTTGTTTCCTGCTTTCAGGGGGACAGAGGAGGGTTTGGGTGTCCTTGTGCTGACTGTTTCTTAAGTAACTTTTATTTAAAATCATCAATATGCCAAAGAAGACATACAGATAGCCAGACACATGAAAACATGCCCAGCATTACTCATCATCAGGAAAATGCAGATCAAAACTGCAATGAGATATCCCTCTTACACCTGTCAAAATGGCTAAAATCAAAAACACAAGAACCAAGTGTTGGTGAGGATGTGGAGAAAAATGAACCATCTTGCATACAATGATGGGAATGCAAACTGGTGTAGCCATTCCGGGGAACAGTACGGAGGTTCCTCAAAAAGTTAAAAATAGAACACCCAGCTCCATGATCCAGCAATCACACTACTAGGTGTTTACCCAAAGAATACAAAAAGACTAATTCAAAGGGATACATGCACCCTGATATTTATAGCAGCATTATCTACAACATCTGAATTATGGAAGCAGCCCAAGTGTCCATCGTTAGATGAATGGGTAAAGATGTGAGATATATGTAACGGAATATTATTCATCCATAAAAAGTGAAATCTTGCTAACTGCAACATTATGGATGGGGCTAGAGAGTATAATGCTAACCAAAATAAGCCAGAGAAAGACAAATACCATGTGATTTCACTCATATGTGGAATTTAGGAAACAAAACAAATGAGCAAAGAGGAAGAAAGGAAAGAGAGAGGCAAAACAAGAAATAGACTCTTAACTATAGAGAACAAACTGATGGTTACCAGAGGGGAGGTAGGTGGGTGGGGGATGGGGATTAAGGAAGGCACTTTTGATGAGCATCAGGTGTTGTGTGGAATTGTTGAGTCACTACACCTGAAACTAATAAAACACTGTGTTGACTAGCTGGAATTAAAAGAAAAACTTAAAAAAAATTAAGTGTTTTAATATTATGTGTATTTTCTTGACCTCTCCCTTATCCATTCATTTATTGATGAACACGGGGCTGCTTCCAAGAGGCTATGGTAAGTAATGCTGCTATAAACATCAGCATGCATGCATCCCTTTGCATAAGCGAATACCTAGCAGTGCGATTACTGGATCGTAAAGTAGTTCTGTTTTTAACTTTTTGAGGAACCTCCACACTGTTTTTCAGAGTGGCTGCACCAGTTTGCATTCCCACCAGCACTATGAGAGGGTTCCCCTTTCTCCACATCCTTGCCAGCACCTGTCATTTCTTCTGTAAAACACTTGATTTTTAACAACATAATTATCATTTTTTCTGAAATGAGGGAACATAAATTGTATGAAACAAATGTATAATTTATGAATTATTTATGCTCATTCAGCATTGCTGAAGTATTAACAGAACACATAGACATGTGTAATGATCAGTAAATTTGTTCATCTTTGATATTTTGCAACTTGCAGCCCTGTAAAAAAAACCTTAAACACATTTAAAATACCATCTTTATGAAGGTGTATTGGTCAAGGAAGGAAGAGAGAACACATTTTATTGAATAATTTGGCAGCTTGACTCGTAACTTAAATATTTATGTGGGCTTCCATTTGTACTCTTGGACTGACGCCAAGCCAGAATCACTCAAACTATTCAATTATTCTCTCATCTCATGGCAAATAGTTCAATTCTGTTAGTTCCTAGTGGGTAGGGCTATGAGATGCTCCTCTAACACTGTGATCTAGTGAGGCTGCTAAAAACCGTCCATTTGCTAGAGTCTGGATTATGCCTACTTGTGGAATGGAGAGAGAGGGCATTTTGCAGTTGCTTTAGAAAACTTGTTAGGCCTGGTAATTGTTTCAAAGATGTACATTGATGAAGTGCCCAGAGCTATCAGCTGGGAGTGTCATGAAGGAGGAGAGAATGGCTTCGTATCTCCAGTTTCTTTTGCCGTCCTTGTAATTTAGTTCAGAGTAGCAGGGGCCCTTCCAGATTAGAAGCAACATGGAACATCGTGACGCGTCCAGTGAACAAATGTTGAGTCAGTCTTCATTAAAGAAGGACAAAATCACTGGGTGGCATGTCTCCCTTACTGGGAACCAGATAACTTGCCCTCAGCTCATGGGTTACAACTCTCAGGTCCGTTTAATGATGCCAGCAATCCACTTCTCAGTCCCTTTTTGAAATTGGATGACACTACTGCATTTTTTTTAAATGACAAAACTGTCGGGGCACCTGGGTGGCTCAGTCAGTTAAGCGTCTGACTTCGGCTCAGGTCATGATCTCCCAGTCCGTGGGTTCGAGCCCCACATCGGGCTCTGTGCTGACAGCACTGAGCCTGGAGCCTGCTTTGGATTCTGTCTCTTCCTCTCTCTCTGCCCCTCCTCCACTCACACTCTGTCTCTCTCTCTCTAAAAAACAAATAAACATTAAAAAATCCTAAAAAGATAAATGATAAAACTGTCATTTGAAAATCATTCTTGATTCATCATCCTGACACACTGGTTTCATTGTGACGTATTAACACACACACACACACACACACACACACACACACACACACACACACACACACGATTGCATTATTCCAATCAGCATGTGCATGTTATTTATATTTTCTTTGTTTGTGTTATATGTTATCATATATTTTTACTGTGTGCCTGTGGTCCCCACAATTTCCATTTTTAGAATCTGCATAATACGGTGGGATGATTTTAGATCTCTTTTTTGTTAGATGGAAATGTGAGAGTAAAAGAGGGGACTAGTTCATATCCCTTATAGAGCTTTGAGTTTTTATTAGCCCTGTGGCTTCCCAGTCACTCCTTAAAACCCCTGCTGATTTGGGGCACCTGGGTGGCTCAGTTGGTTAAACTCCCGACTTCAACTCAGGTCATGATCTCTCGGTTTGTGAGTTTGAGCCCCACATCCGGCCCTGAGCTGACAGCTCAGAACCTGGTGTCTACTTCCGATTCTGTGTCTCCCCCTCTCTCTACCCTTCCCCCACTTTCCCTCTGTCTCTCTCTCTCAAAAATAAATAAGCATTAAAAAGAATTTTTTTAAACAAAACAAAAAGCCCTGCTGATTTCAACTTGGCCAAGAAACTGATTTGGCAATCAAGGTTCACTAATAAAGGTATGTATCAGAGTTGTCATATTTCTTTTAGGTCAAATTTTATGATATAATGGTCTTAACCTTGGTGTATGAACCCCCATATAATTGACGTGCATTGGACATTTAAGCCTGTTTTCTAGGTCTTTTCTTTCATTGTTTTATGAGGCTTTTAAACGCAATACAGAGATTTATTGTTGTGTCTTTGCTTCTATGACAAATTGTTGGTCATACCTGTGATTTATTTTTTACTAATTCATTCTCAGAATGAACAACCTTGAAATGTAACTCTTCAATGCAACACTCATCCTATGGGGAAATGAGGTCTCCACTCTAATGGTCTGCCTTCTAGACACTTCTGGGTTAAAAAGTAGCCACTGCTGTGTTTGTACCAGATAGATACCAGTTGAGGACGGCCCCCTGTACTGATGAGAAGTGATGGTCACTGGTCAAGAGGAGCCTCAGAATTGTGTGGCATAGTCTCTCCCACAAACATTTATGTAGCTGTAGGCATCATTCAGGAAAGTGTGGGGGAGGCAAGGCAAGCCAGGAGTGGTGGGGGCTGCTTTAGGAAAGCAAGGGAGTGCAGAGATAGGACTCATGAGAGAAACATGTGGGCAAGTCTTGAAATAATAGGGAAGGGTTAGTGGATTAAAACCAATTTTTAAATCACGTGTTCAAGATTTTCTTAATTGGCATGGGAAACCCTAGGCTGAAATCTGTATCAGGTGCCTGGCCCCGTGTGTTTCATTCGCTCAGCTGTTGTTGAGCATGCTATTTGTGCCAGAAATGTGTGGGGCCTCAGAGGCGCACATTCACTAAGACATGGCCTCTACCTTCTATCTTCTTCTGGTTCAATGGGACAGACACACATATAAACCAGATGCTGCAATTCGGAACGGACTGTGAAGACTGAACAAAAAGTGCTAACACAGGGCCTTGGCAAGGCGCCATGGAAGCACTCATTCGCTCAGCGTGTCTTTCGATTTTCTGCTGTGCACCAAGTACTATGCAAGGTGCCAGGGTACAGGAGAGAACAAAGTGGGTAACAGTCTCTGCCTCATGGAACTTAGGGTTCAGCGATGCCAGGATTCCCCCAGATAAAGGGTTTTGTGGTTTCCACCTGGGTCCTGGAAGCCTTCTTGGAGGAGATGCTGCCAAGGCTAAGTTCATTCTTATATTTTTTCAAGTTTATTTATTTTCGAAAGGGGGGTGGGAGGGGAAGAGACAGAGACAGAGGATCCAAAGTGGGCTTTGCGCTGACAGCAGAGAGCCCCATGCAGGGCGCAAACTCACAAACCCTGAGATCGTGACCTGAGATGAAGTCTGACCCTTAACCAACTGAGACACCCAGGTGCCAAGTTTAAAGAGAAGTAGGAGTGGGGTAGCAGGAATGAAGGTAGGGTGGGGGCAGGAATGGAAGAGCGATGGAGGTAGAGTAGGGGCCAGTGATAGAGGTGGGATGGGGGCAGAGGTGGGATAGAGTGGAGTGGAGGGTTGGGGTGGGGGCAGAATGGGGGGTGTTGATGGTGTGGTGTGGAGGCAGGGAGGGCAGTGGCATGTGGGGGGAGCCGATGTTTTTCTAGCACAGTGAATATAATGGCACCAAGATTCAAAGCAACTTGTTGAGGCCTGAATATACGTTCCATTTGTGAGGAGAGATCCTGGTGCCACGGGCTATATGAACGATGTTGGGCAGACAAGGGAAATGCGTGAAACAGATAAAGTCCTTGTATGGCCTGGTGGAAGAAGGTGCTGAATTTTGCAGCCCCGGGTGCACATTGCTCAGCAGCAGAATCCGAGTAGCCAGCCTGTTGCAGCAACCCTTGATCTGGTCTCCATACCTAAGTCCTCACCCAGCCCATCCCTCTAGTCAGTTGTGAAATATTTCCCAGCAGCTCCTGAGTCCTGGGCACAGTAGATTCTGCCCATACGAAGGTAGTGATAATTTAAAAGGAGTCTGTCCTTCTAGGGCCTCGTAGCTATTAGAAGATGAAGGTAAATGTATGCAATACCCAGGAGAAAAGAGCATTGTTTCATCTGAAATCTGAATGGAACGTAGAGGGTCTGGCTGACATTTTCAGTAGGGCTTTGTGGCCGACAACATGTGGTTTTAATTTCTTAATGCCTCGTTCTTGTCTGTCATTTTGCTGAAGCCTGCTCCCCACGCTCTTGCTTATGGAGATGCTCAGCTGTGGTCTGACCACAGTCCATGTTCATGAATTTCTCCAAAGGCTAGTATTATAATAATTGACTGAATACATGTCCCAGTTAGAACTGCAAGTGGCTTGAGGATAGGAGACTTCTTTCAGAGCCTTCTCTGGGCACTGGTGCAGGTGTTCCAAAATATTTTCCCACAATTGGAGTCACTGGGAAGAATTCATGAAAAAAGTCTTTAGAATGTAAGAGTAAAAAGAGTGTGGCTTTTTGATAAAGCTATTAGTCCTTTGATTCCTTTTAAAAATGCTTATTTATTCTGAGAGAGAGACAGGGAGAGGGAGAGAGTGAGAGAGACAGGGAGAATGAACCAGGGAGGGGCAGAAAGAGAGGTAGAGAGAGAATCCCAAGCAGGGTCCATGCTGTCAGTGCAGAGGCTGATGTGGGGCTTGATCTCACCAACCATGAGATCATGACCTGAGCCACAATCAAGAATTGGATGCTTAACTGACTGAGCTACCCAGGTGCCCTCTTTGATTCCTTTTGTTGAGTGCCAGCTCTCCAAATATCACCAACAGAATGCAATCTGTTGATAAGACAAAGCTATGTTTACTATTTGTGCCATATGGGAGAACAAAGCCTTCATAGCTATGGTGGCATCTAAGAACAGAAAGGCATGGTTGAAATTTGCTAAGAGTTGGAAGTTTGGCCTAAAGCAGATCTAGATCTTTCAATTGGAAGATTAAAAAAAATTTTTTTTAAACGTTTATTTATTATTGAGAGACAGAGTGTGAGTGGGGGAGGGGCAGAGAGAGGGGGAGATACAGAATCTGAAGCAGGCTCCAGGCTTTGAGCTGTCACCACAGAGCCTGACGCAGGGCTCAAACTCACAAACCGTGAGATCATGACCTGAGTTGAAGTCTGACGCTTAACTGACTAAGCCACCCAGGCACCCGTCAATGGGAAGATTTAATAGGGATGGCTCAGGATCCCCATGTAACCATTCAGGATTGGTGGAAACAGCAAGGCAAGGATATCGTAAGCAAGGGATCCCAAGAATTTTAGGATGTAAGCTGTTGATGAATGCTTTCTGTGGAAAAGTTGATGGGTCCTTCTGGAAATTCCTGTGATGAACAATCATTATGTGCCTGAGCAGGAGTCTCCTGGAATAGTCAAATCATAACTATGACAGTGAAATAGTGCAGTCATGCTAACGTAGACAGTAAGCTGTGTGCAGGGTGGATGGCTTTGGATCTTAGCCAAGCAGGAGGTAATTGATGGCAGGAAGCAAAAGGCAGGGAAGTCTTTCTCTAAAGTTTTGTTTGGGATCTGGGGTTTTGCTTAGGCACATACAGAAGCAAAGGGGGCCTTCTGTCCATGAAGATGTGCTCCACGGGAGATTTGTTGACAGGTGGCTGGCTGCTGACCCTTGGGGGCTTGTCACATGCACCCGGCATCCTGACTTTCTGTCCTAACTCATAGCAAATACCAGGCCTGCTGCAATCCAGCGACATGGCAAGTCTCTGTCATACCTTGTTCTTGTGTCACATCTTTCTCATGACATTTATCTTTCTCATGACATCTAGAGGATGTCTGCTAATGTAGGCACTCACCAGATGAAAACGTCTAACAACCTCCGGATACTGTATTTCGTATTTCATTAAGTCAAAAAACTGCCATGGCTCTTCCATTTCATGCCTACTACAACCAACTCACCTCTAAATGCACTGTGAGAGAATCATTCCTTCCTTTAATCATGTGGCAAAATCTCACCCAAGGAATCTGAAATTGATTTCTCATCCTTTCTGTCCAGACAGTGCAGCTCCAGACACCTTTTTGGTCCCCTTGTGGTGAAATGGGAGGTCAGCCCCTTGTCATCTGGGCTGATCCAAATTTCAGGGAAAAACAAAACAAAACAACTTTACCTCTCCCAGCCTGTTCTCTGCAACGCCCCCCACCTCCAGGCAGTTTGCTGATGGCAGCTTTTCACATACCAACTTAGATGGTATTCAACCCTCTTCTTGCAGTCCAAGTCAAGCAGTAGTCAAAATAAGTGATTGAATTTCTGAGTAATAACAGGTGGGCAGTGACGCACAAGGTTCCGGCAAACGTCCTTCCTCCCCAACAAAACATGTGGCCCCTCCCTTTCTTAATGGAGCTGTTTGAAATTCCACATGTTTATCTTGGATATGAGGGCTTCTCACCAGCCTTTTTCTGTTATTTTTACTTTTCAAAACCATTCTATTTCAGTTCTCATCATCTTTGTTCCTCAGTTCCTGAGAACAAGTGTGTTTTTAATGAAGCACTGATCTGTTTTTTTTTTCTAAGTGCTTTTCACCAGGCCTACATGATTGGCATTTATTATCATTTTCTGTCCACCTTCTGTGTAAAATGTAGAGAATCTTTGGAATTATTTTCTCACCTTTACTAGGGGCCCAGTGTGATGTCACTTCTTCCCTGCTTACCCCCCACCCCCCGCCATTTCCTCTGCTTGTCTTCTTTCCCTAAACCTCTCAGCACCTCCTGATACGGAGCACCTCCTGATATGGAGGCTCTTCCTAATCTGTAGGGTGAAAGTAGCTGGGCTGACTCAGACAGTTGAAAAACAAAGAAGGTCCAGGCAGAGAGGATCCATGGCAGAATCTGGTCTGTCAGCTTGCTGCTGGTAGCTTATGGCACGGACCTATCAGGGCTCCCATTGCCCTCTGTCAATGTCAACATCCTTTGGTCATGACCCAGGCCCCAGCACGGTTAAAGAAGGCCTGAATTTACAGTCCCTGGGACTGAGGTTTGTAGCAGTGTGCTGGAATCAAAATTGCCTGATAGGAGTCTGGACGGAGCTCTTTAATCCCGATATTGCAACTGTGCCTTCAGCGATCTCCACCGCTGATCACAGAATTCATGCAAAGCAGATAGCCACCAGCACTGTGTTTTCTGCTGTCATCCTTCCCTGGTTGTGCTTTGCAGAATTTCAAAGTAAGGGGAGTTGACCTCCATCTTTCTGCTGACACCCACTTTGTTTTTTTTGTTTTTTAAATGAGAAAACCGTTTTTTTTTCTTTTTTGGATTGGAGTATAATTAGCATATAGTGTTTTATTAGTTTTGGGTGTACAATATAATGCTTTAGCAAGTCTATATATTACTCAGTGCTTATCATGGTAAGTGTACTCTTAATCCCCTCTGTCTGTTTTACCCATCTCCCCACCCACCTCCCTTCTGGCAACCATCTGTTATATGTATTGAAGAATCTGTTTGTTGTTGTTGTTGTTTGTCCCTTTTTTGTTTGTTTATTTCTTAAATTCCATGTATGAGTGAAATCATATTGTGTTTGTCTTTTCTCTGACTTATTTCACTTAGCATTATACCTTCTAGGTCCATCTATGCTGTTGCAAATAGCAAAATTTCATTATTTTTTATGGTTGAATAATATTCCATTACATATATAAACCACATCTTCTTTATTCATTCATCTTTTGATGGACACTTAGGTTGCTTCCATATCTTGGTTATTCTAAATGATGCTATAGTAAACATACTATAGTAAACATAGTAAACATATAATGCATATATCTTTTTGAAATAGTGTTTTTGTATTCTTTGGGCAAATACCCAGTAGTGTAATTACTGGATTGTATGGTATTTCTATTTTTAATTTTTTGAGGAAACTTCATACTGTTTTCCACAGTTTGCATTCCTACCAACAGTGTACAAGGATTTCTTTTTCTCCAGATCCTCACCAACACTTCTTATTTCTTGTGTTTGTGATTCTAGCCATTCTGATACTTGTAAGGTGGTATGTCACTGTGGTGGTGATTTGCCTTTTCCTGATGATGAGTGATGTTGAGAATCTTCTCATGTGTCTGTTGGCCATCTGGATGTCTTCTTTGGAAAAATGTCTATTCACATCCTCTGCCCATTTTGTAACTGGGTTGTTTATTTTTGTTTTTTTTGGGAGTTGAGTGGTATAAGTGTGTGTGTGTGTGTATATGTATATATATATATATATATATATATATATATATATATATATATATATTGTGTAAGGAAGTGGTCCAATTTCATTCTTTTGTGTGTAGCTGTCCAGTTTTCCCAACACCATTTGTTGAAGAGACAGTCTTTTCCCCATCGTATATTCTTGTCCTCTTTGTTGTAGATTAATTGGCCATATAAGCATTGGTTTATTTCTGGGCTCTCTGTTCTGTTCCATTGATGTTATGTGTCTGTTTTTGTGTTGGTAGTATTCTGTTTTGGTCATGACAACTTTGTAGGAAATCTTAAAATCTGGGATTGTGATACCTCCAGCCTTGTTCTTCCCAAGATTGCTTTGGCTGTTCAGGGTCTTTTGTGGTTCCATACAAATTTTAGTATTCTAGCTCTGTGAAAAATATTCTTGGTATTTTGATAAGAATTGCATTAAGCCTGTAGATTGCTTTGGGTATTATGGACATTTTAATAATATTTGTTCTTTTAATTCATGAGGGTGGAATATGTTTCCATTTGTTGGTGTCATCTTCGATTTCTCTCATCAGTGATTTATAGTTTTCAGAGTATAGGTCTTTCACCTCTATGGTTAAGTTTATTCCTAAATATTTTATTCTTTTTGTTGCTGGCACCCACTTTGTAATAGACATTTTATTATGGGAGCTTGGCTGAGAGGTTTGTACATTTTTTGACATTAATCTTCTGAACTTCCATTTTCTTACCCGCATTATTGTTATTACCTATGCCTGGGATTTGTAAAAGTTCGGCAGGAAAGCATACATTAAATACCTGGCGCAGAGCCGGACATTTGGCGGCCTCTCCATAACTGTTGATTCCTCCCTCCCTGCTTCTTTCACTTACACTGTCTGAAGCTCCAGCCAGGCAGCTGGGTGCTAGTAGGTGCCTAGGGAATAGGCACCAAATTGAGTGCCACTGGAGAATGGACAAGAAAGCTTTCTGTATTGTGTTTGAACTTCTTCCCTTCCCTCTGCCAGCTAGCTGAGCTAACATAAGATCAATAACAGCCAACCATTTCCTTTTAATTGGTATCTCCAATTCTGAGGCTTCAAACAGCTCCAGCAGACTGCAGGGTTTAGTTTTTAGTTTGCTTAGAAAATACTCTGCAGCTAATTTGGTGAAAGGTCCCCACGTTTTCCGTAGCAGTCTGACTCTGTTTGCCATGTGAGCTTGATTTTATCTGATTTTCAGCCCAGATTCTAGCTTTTCCAGTGCTCACAGGTGGAGGCCCAAGGAAAAGGGCTGGTGAGTCTGTGAGCTGCCCCAGAGAGCTTGAACAGAGATGATGAAGACAGGAGGCAAGGGGACCCGGAAGCTGTTGGAAGCAAGAGCACATTTCTACTGTGGAGGGCATGTGTGTGTGTGTGGGGGGGGGGGGTGCGTGAGTGTGTACATGTGTGTGGAGGGGGTGGAGGACTCACATCTACAGAGGTAAACTGCCTAATTTTGGGGAGGAAAACCCAGCTACCTAAATTGTAGGCCTAACTGGCTCAGGCATTTGCTAGGTCTTTATCTGCCCCTAGATGTTTGCCCTTGATGGTTCATCTTCATGGCAAGCTCACCTGTCCTTTATTTCTGACCTCCAATAGCTTCTCTCCACTAGCATCTCCTTACTCTCAGTCCTCACTCTGCTTAATTTTTCTTCATAGTACTCACCACGACTTGGCATTTTATTGCACAGCTATTTGTTTATATTATGTCTCTCCCCATTAAATGTCTGTAAACTCCATGAGGGCAGGAATCTTGTCCATTTGGCTCATTTCCTTATCCTCAGCACTGGCACATGCTAGGCACTTAATGAATATTTGTTGAATGAGTGAGTGGGTAGGTAAATGTTAGAGTGTCTGGGGCAGCAGGCAGAAAGGTGAGAGGTTATTATATGACATAGACTTGACAGAAAATGGGAAGGAAAGCTATCAGATTGGTCTTCTGCTAGTACATTCTTCTTCCTTTTCCTCTCATCTTTCACTCTATTTTATGGTTATACTAGTTTTCTTAGTATTTCCCTTTCTGCTGTTAAATAAATATGTTTATTAGGTTTTAATATCTTTACCTTCCAGCTATAAAAGACAATGAGTACTATAGGTTCTTCCTCCTTCCTCTTCTGTGAGATCAGATCTATGCTGTCAGGGATTATAGCATTTATAACCCATTCCTTAATCATAAATCCCAACTTATTTGAGTCCTACTCCTATATTTAAATAGATTCAGTGTTCTCCCCCAGGCTTTTGCTATTATTTTCCACTCATCTCTTAGAGAGCTGGAAAGTTCTTTAATAGTTTCTTCAGGATAGGCTCATGGGTACAAAATGCCTTAAATTCATGCACGTTCAAAAATGTTGGTTTGTTATCATTGTAATGAATGATAGTTTATCTGGGTATAAAACTCTTGTCACACTTTGTGTTCTTGAGGACTAACTACAAAGCTGTCAACCTGCCATCTTCTAAATTTTTTTTTAAATTTTTTTTTCAACGTTTATTTATTTTTGGGACAGAGAGAGACAGAGCATGAACGGGGGAGGGGCAGAGAGAGAGGGAGACACAGAATCGGAAACAGGCTCCAGGCTCTGAGCCATCAGCCCAGAGCCTGACGCGGGGCTCAAACTCACGGACCGCGAGATTGTGACCTGGCTGAAGTCGGACGCTTAACCGACTGCGCCACCCAGGCGCCCCAAACCTGCCATCTTCTGACAGTAAATGATGCAGTGTTAAAGTCTGAGGCCAGTGTCTTATTACCCCCATCATCAATGAGGGGTGCCTGGATGCCCAAAGATTCTTTCTTTGAAGTCTTATAAATGTACCAGATGACTTTGTCAGTTTCTTCCCTGAATATTCTGTGACCTTCAGTGTATCCAAGTCTTCTGTGTCTGGGAAGATTTATTGAATCTTATTTTAAATACTCTTTTCTGTACTCTACCAATCTTCCTTTTTTATCATTTTCTCTTTAATCCCTTTAATTCTTCATATATTTTTATTTCATTTTTTCCCCTCATATTTCCTATTATTATCCTTCCTTTTCTATTCCTTCTGTGTTTTTAGGAGTGTCTTGTTTTCCTTGTGCTGCTTTCAATTTTGCCTTTATTTCTGTTATTTAAAAAAAAACTCCACTTTCTATATTTCAGCTAATTTATGCTTTAAATTATGTGTCTTACCACATTTTTCATGAGCTCTTATGTATCTGCTGTATTGTGTGTGTGTGTGTGCGTGTGTGTGTTTGATTGCTTCATTAACTTTTTAAAAATCTATGGCAAAATATTTAATCATGTGGGGTTTTTTTTTGTTTCTGCCCCACGTTAATATTTTTCTAGCAAGTACCCTTTGCCATTATTTTTCTTGTTCTTTTCCTTATTTTTCATGAAATATTTTTTAATACAGCCTATGCTAGTTTCTTTTTGATGACTTAGTTTTGACTTCCATGATTTTTTTTTGTTGTTGTTGTTCCAGACCAACTATTTATAATTCATAGGAGGTTTGTATAAGGAAGAGATCAGTATTCAAGGAGGGATTTTTCCTTCACTCCAGTGTGTTGCGTGAGGCCTTTTCACCCTCACCTCTGTCAGCCAATGAAGCCAGCAACTGCAGAGCCCTTCACACGCTAAATTCCTTTCCTCTCCCATCATGTGGAAAGACTCATTTTGCTCACATGACATGTCTGTGTGGCTCCTTATTCAACCCGATCTCGTCTGCTTCTTAGAACAAAGCTGGGTCTGGAGAGGGTCAAGCTGACAGCATTGTGCAGCCTATTTCCATTGTATTATTCAAAGTAAGGGAGTTTGATTCTTTACTTCTTGATGTGCTCCTCACCTTAGAATGTGCCTTTCTTCTTCTGAAATGGCAGCCCAAGTGCATCTTCTCTCTTTTTCTGGTCTTCCTTCTTATTGTGTGTTCGTATTTTCTTGTCTTCTGGATTCATCAAGAGTGGAATTTGTGTTTGTGTCTTGATTCAGAGTTATTGTTGAAAGAGGAGAATGAGTGCTGTGTGCTACCACATTCAAAATGGAGGACCTCAGCCCTTTCTGAGCTATCTATCTCTTTCTTCTCTATCATAAAGTCTGATTTTCCACACTTCTGGTTCTCCCAAGGAGCAGCTGTTTTCTTGTCCCTTTCTGGCCCTCTTCAGGTTTTCAAGTGAGGTCAGATTCTTTGTCCCCAGAAGGCTTTATCTTGACCATCTCCCTCTGGATCCCCATTATACTTATAGTCTATGCTGAGTGTAGCAAATACTGCCTTACATTGCTCTTTATTATTTTTTTTTTTTTTACATGTGTGTACACTTCTTTAAAAACATGATAGGGCATTTGGGGGCATAGTCTGGAGCATGAGTGCTCTGTGTCCTTTCTAGACTAGCACAAGTCATTCTGTGCAGTAGGTGCTACATTTATGCTTATGCACTATTCCCTTGCTATTATGGTTTGCATTGATTTTTGAAATACTTTTATCATGTCTCACTAATTCTGAGTTTGTGTATTTTCTTCCTGGGCATTGTTCTTATGGAATTAAATATCTGTGTATTTGGCATTATTATATATGATATACAGTCATGAAGATTTTATAACACATATACTGCCTCTGATAATGAACTGTGGGTAAGCACCCTTCTTGAATTTAAATGATGTTGGTCAATGTCATTAGAAATCACTTTTGCTTTTAGTTGTCTTAAGGATTATATAGGTGAGTGCTCCTTTTAAAACCACTCTCCCTAGGTAGAGCCTTTGTCATCATGTGGTGATGTTCCTTATAGACTATATCCTATAAATGTTAGTCACATTCCAGGTGTCACACCTGAAAGTAAAGGGGAATCACTAGGCCAATGTTCCTCATAAGGCTCTCAGCCCTGCTTAAGGAGATGCATTTCAAAACTTAGGATTGAAGGGTAGATAGTTTGAAAAACAAACACAAATATTCCATGTAATCCTGATAAAACGCCTAGGGACCTGAGTCCCTATCTCCGCCTCCAGACTCCTAAAGATAAATGATTCAGTCTCCTGCCTGTGCTTCAAGGTAACATTTGACCTGGGCATTTCTCCCAACCTGGTTTGCTGTTCTTGCCCTTCATATGATAATCTACAAACCACAGACGGACAATTTCTCTGATAGATGGATCTGATGCATCTGAAGGTCAATGAATGCTAAAGTCAGTCTTGGTGTCTGGGATGGGTTGAGTGGAGGAAGAAGACACTATTTTAGGAAAAAAGGAGCCAGTAGAGCAGAATGGAAAATGTACATTTGACACCAATCAATGAACCTGTGTTCAAACTGAGATTTTCAAATATGATAAAGGACTAGAAAAGCTAAAATGGTAATTCAAGCCAGAGCAGCCTCTTTGACCTCAGCCAGTTGGAGACTCAATGGAATAAACCATTGCTTATCCAAAAAGAAAAAAAAAAAAAAAAAAGAAGAGGAGGAAAAGGTTAATTTCCAATTTCTGGGAAGGTATACCTAAAATACGACAGATTTGAAACCTCTGCCAACAGTTTCTCTTTGTCTTTTTTTCCCCTTACCTTTAACTTTACTATTGCTGAGATACTAGTCTTTTAAATTTCGTTTAATGTCAGTAAGGCAACTCCTATCGTAACCCCAGATGGGAAAGAGATGCATAGCTACGGAACACATCCAGTTCTGGACAGGGGCTTGTTTTGGGTTAAGGCTTTGGATGTATGGGTCAGCAGAGTCAGTAACATGCTGCCAGAGACATCCTGGAACTCATTGGCACAGCCTGTGCATACCTGGCAGAGGAACAGGCTTGGGGGGAGGGATGGAGTATCTAAGACATTTGGCCTGCATTGGGTTTTGAGATGCAGAGCTGGGATGGATGAGGAACAGAGTGGCTGCTGACCCTGCCAAGTAAATTCCAAAACCATCTGGCTCCTTTGATGACTCTTGCCCTAGAATAATGATGTGGGACCCTTGTGGATATTATTCTCATTCTGTAAATGAAGAAAACAAGGTGCTGATAAATGTGGTGCTTGTCTCTAGTTACAGAAGTAGCTGCTGACAGCTCAGTTACAGTCCTTAACTCTGCGCTCTTACCTCACCATCCTTTCCACAGTATTTCACAGTGCTCTTTCTCTCTCTGCCTGTTACCCCTAGTAGATATTTCCTAAGTACTTGCTAAAGGCTAACATTACACTAGGGTAATGTGATGTAAAAAGTTGTTACAACAATTCCAGCCTAAGAGGAACTTACTTTAAAATATTATTGACTACATTTTCTATTTTGAAAGTGACATACCACATTTTGGAAATTTTGGGAAATAGCAAGAACAAGAAACATTTAAAATAACCTCAGCCTGCTAACACAACTGCTATAATTATTTTGGTCTATGGCCTTCTGGTCATTTTCGTCATGCATTTAGCTTTTTAAAAATTCTAGTGGAAACTCTATTGCACGTACAATTTCACTTCTTGTTGTTTTCACACAGCCTTTTGTTATAAGTAATTTCCCCCATAACCACTTTAATGACTGTGGGATATTTGCAAAGAACTTAATCACAAAGCAGTTACTAACCATAGTATTAAAGTGTTTTATTGTATTAATTCAAGAAGTGTCTGTGAAGCGTCTTGTGCCCAGGCTCCACTGGCAGCCATCAACCTGGTGACTGTTACCTTGGTGTGCCAAAGGGTTTGGACATTTGAAACCATATTAGTGGGATCCTCATATGAGTTACTGAGAGCTCCAGACTTTATTTTCTGGTCTTTCCTACATTAACAGGCCGCCTGATGGCACAAACCACATTCAGGCTATCTGGGGCCAAGATGCGCTAAGACCATCATAGATCTAGTGAATTCATCCTCATGACTGTTGTAATCACCTCCTCTTCAGGCCTGTGGTGAGGGAGGGATTCCCTGCCTAGGGTTATGGGGATGGCCAAACACACAATATCTGACACTAGATAAATGAGGTCAACATTTCACAGTCACATGTACTGACAGCTTGGTAAGGAGGACCCTGCATGCCACTCAGGGCCACACAGGGGTTGCAGTTAGGAACAGAGGGAGCAACCAGGGCTGGGGGAGACAGACTTTATTGTATCAGAAGGTGGGGTGCCCCTGGCTCTTTTGGGAGGATGCATTTTACCCATTTGGATAATTTGTGGGCTGGCACAAAAGTGAAACCTACCAGTCAGTGATAAACAGGAACTGACTGTGGTCTGATTGATAAAGAAGGTAGATTGGTTAGAGAAAGCACCTAATATTGAGCTTTAATTTTAGATCTTACACCCTAGGCACAAAAACTGCTTTTCCTTCCTACTGGCCCTGCCATTTTCTCCAACTCTTCCCTCATATATACTTTTTTTTTTTTTTAACTCCGAGTTTGGCTGACTTATCTTTAAGAGGCTGTATGATGTGGTGGTTAACAGTATACACTCCAAGACAGGCAACCTGGGCTCACGGCCAGGCTTGGCCATGTGCTAGCTGGGTGGCCTAGGCAAATTACTTCCCCTCTTTGTGCCTCATGTCATGTTTCCTGGGAGCCAGCAGGTCCCAGTAGGCTTAGCTATAGCCACCGTTTTGAAATGATGATTTGATTTGCTTATTTGCGGGATATGTTTGGATTTGTGAGTGTAATTTATTTGACTGGCAACAAGAAGGTGGTAATTTGGAATACGTGGAAGTGATTGGTTCCCTCTGCCCAGCATCTTCCTCTAAGTGGGAAGAAATGGATTGAGACAAAACCAAAAACAAACTCAAAAGAAGCCCATTTGCTCTGCCCAGAACTGGACAGTTACCTGGAACAAATCTGTAGGAACAGATTACTGGACCTGCCTCCAGTAATCTGCATGTCTCTGTGTCCTCAGTTTTTAAACCAGGTGGCCACCATCTCCCAGTCTTGGGAACCCAGTGGCTGCTGGCATGTGGAACTACGATAGAGGGAAGGTCAGCCCTGGAACTCTTTGCTCTGCTTCCCCGCACCCTGTCCCTAGCCTGTCGCCCCGGTGCAGTTGGCTGTGAGAGCAGTTGCGCTGTGGGCTATCACTGGTCCTTTGCTGCAACCATTGGTGTTTCCTGGGTAGTCTCTGGTGGCAAAGAACCTGGTAGCCAAGGAAGAGGCATCTGGGTCTCCCTCAGCAGGTTTAAGCAGGTTTGTCCAACATGCTAGTCAGAGTTTTTTTTTTTTTTTTTTTTTAACGTTTATTTATTTTTGAGACAGAGAGAGACAGAGCATGAACGGGGGAAAGTCAGAGAGAGAGGGAGACACAGAATCGGAAACAGGCTCCAGGCTCCGAGCCATCAGCCCAGAGCCCGACGCGGGGCTCGAACTCATGGACCGCGAGATCGTGACCTGGCTGAAGTCGGACGCTTAACCGACTGCGCCACCCAGGCGCCCCTAGAGTAGTCAGAGTTTTTGAATGAGCACTACTTAATGTTTAAGAAGGAGAAGGTTGTATAAAAAGAGGAGTAAAGGACATAGAATTTAACTGAGATGGGCTCATTCTTTTACCCTGCACTTCGTAGCTGTGTGACCTTTAGTAGATTAATTAATCTCTCTGATCCTTAATGTCATAAACTCAGAGCAGTAGTGCAAGAAGAATGAGACAGTGTGCATCATCCATGTAAGTTGGTGCCTAGCATAATGTAAATACTTAAATTTGAGTCCTAGGTGATGGAAATCTAAATGATATGTTTTTCTTTTTGTTTATATGTGTAATATTGGCCGAATTTTCTGTAATGAATACATATTTACTTTATAATGAGAAAAAGAAGATTTGAAACTTAAAAGTTTAAAAGCCATCTCCTTGCCATGCCTCACATGTTGTCTCTTGGGCTGAGCCTTTCCTGGGTCACCCATGCTTAACATATTCTTGACCTTGGGTCTCTCTGAGCAGTCATAGTACATTAACATCAATAGGGGCTTAGAAGGGTCCATTACTTAACTGAGTGAGTGAAGAACTATTTGTCACTGACATGGGTAGAGTACTTCAAATATTTTCTCAATTTTTCAGTAATTACAATTTGACTTGATTTTTTCTCATCCAGAATCATTTTCTCTTAGCAGGGTCACTACCTGGATGTTAAAAAAAGAGGGGAGAAAAGCCTTTTCCTTTCATGCGATTGTCCTTTTTTCCAAATGTATTTTCCTTGTGTTTTAGTTTTTGTTTCTCTTCCAGCTAGTAATGAGATGCACTTTGCAGGAAAGGTCAGGGAGGGCTCCTGCAAGCTTTGCAGCTCTGAGGACGGTTCACGGGGCCAGGGTCAACTGAATTCTGCGGAGTCTGCTATGAAAACCTCTGGGGTGCCAGGCTTCTGGGTTGCTCTTCTCTTTTAGGGTAAGTACAAAGAGGGCAGTATAACCCCCAACCTGATAGGTCTGGGCCCTTTTTAAGAAACTCAACACATAGGCAGAGTGAGCTGAGTGAGAACTCCTACTGTGTGTAAATTAGTTGTTGAGTCTCCTCTGTTATTCTCTCCAGGTCTATAAAACTTTAGATGGAGAAGGACCGGTGGAGGATTTCAAGGCTGTTTTTTCATGGGTAACTTCCAGGATGTAGAGAATGGTATTTGCACTCAGATAGCGCTTGTTTTTTCAACAGCCTACTTGAGCTAAGCACACCCTGACTTACTCTACTGGGTACATGGAGTTGTTTCTCCCAGCCTGGACTATAAATTCACTCACCCTGCATGGCATGGCTGCTCACTTTCTGCATGTTTTGTAATTTTTGATGTCTTGAAAAGTACCTGTCAAAAAATGGAGCTTATATATGTTTACTAATTGGCAGTGAAGACCTAGTGGGAATTGTAGGAGTTGGAAAAATGTTAGGCAACAGGAAACATCAAAATAAATTTCCTCCAACCTCTTCTGGAGCCAAGTGGAGACACTATAGCATCTCAGTCTCTATGGGAAGCCCATGAGGAGTGAATCAGTCCAGAGGTGGGTTGTGAGCACAACTCCTACCTTGCAGGCCATTGGCCACTGGGGAGCATTCAGAAGCTTCAAATATAATCTCTCTGTAGTCAGGTCAGTGAGATAGGGGTGCTTCCTATGAAACTTTGAGCTGTGTGGTCCTAAAGTCCGTGAAACCAGGGAACATAGTGGCCCAGCTTGTTACAGGAGGCCAGAGTGAAACTGGAATATCAGGGTCAGGTGGCATCTACACTGATTACCTTTTCATACCCATTTAGAGTGAATCTCCTTCCATTTCTCTTAAGCTTCAGAGAATCTCCCAGAATTTAGATGATTGACCAAGTAGCCCTGAGCTGATAAAATCTAGTTAATTTCCACCCCCTTTTCACCCTCTCTTGAGTATCTTGTATGCTTTCCATTCCTCAAAGCCTCAGTCCTGGTATCCTCTCCTTAGAATTCTTGCCCCTAACACTCTGCCTGATGCTTGATAGGGGATTCTTTTCTCAGCTAAAAAAAAGCCAACCCTTGTGAAAGCCCCACAAAATAAACACTCTTCAAAATTAAATTATACCCAATATTCATCAAGTCCTTGTGGTTTTTCTCTGTGTATATAACTCAGATGAAACAGTGAATAGTTTCTTGACCTCATAAGACTTTACCTTCCAGACTAGGAGAAGAAAATAACTATATTTCAGGATAGAGTGTGAGAGAAGCATAACAAAGAAGGATGAGATTAACCCCAGAGGGGAAAGGCTTCATGGAGGTGGAGGGATTGGGCTAAGTCCATAAGGAGCTTGTGAGATTTACAAGTATAGAAATTCATAGTGAGCACAGGGGTGGTTGGACATTACATCCATAGGGCACTTTTTTTTTTAATGTTTATTTTTGAGAGAGAGAGAGACAGAGAGAAAGAGAGACTGAGTGTGAGCAGGGGAGGGGTAGATAGAGAGGGAGACACAGAAATCGAAGCAGGCTCCAGGCTCCGATCTGTCAGCACAGAGCCCGATGTGAGGCTCAAACTCATGAACTGCGAGATCATGACCTGAGCCAAAGTTGGATGCCCAACTGACTGAGCCGCTGTAGAGGGCACATTGTGAACAGAGCCACAGAACTGACAGAAACAGGAAAGAGTCCAGGTTTGGCTGGGGCCAGGGATATACATGGGGGTCAAGGCAGTTAGATTGGAGCCATGAATGGCACTTGGAACATGACGCTGAAAGGTTGGGCCCTATCCTTGAGGCAGGGAAGATGCTGGAAGAATTTTGAGCAGGCAAGGGACATGAACTTTAAGCTGGTTTTTCTGGCATGTGTGTGGAGCAGAAGGCTGTGAATTGAGAGTGGGAGGTGAACTGCACTGGAAGGACTGGTAAACGTTCTATCTGGCAATCACCTACACTGATGGTAATGCAGGCTGAAAGTAGGGCAGTGGTGGTGGGCCTGGAAGGAGGGGACAGGTGAGAGAGACAGGCCGGGGGATGCTATGCTTGTCTTTTCTCCTCCCCAGCTAAGGTGACACTGTCACATAGGCAGTCATTTCAGGATTGCAGGAATCTGATGCTTTTGACCACAAAGGGAATGCTGCCCTTGAGATTTGACAATGAGAGCAAGAGTCTATCTGGCTGGGAAGTTGTTTCATTGATTCGGAGGCCTTGGAGGAGCATCTCTGGGACTTTGGGTGTCTCACCTTCCTGGGAGCTGCTCCATTCTTCCTGTGCACCTCCCCTAGATGGGACCACTCCCTCGCCCCAGTGCGTGTGGCTGGAGGCCCACTCCATTCATTGGGCAGACAGCCTGTGCAGATGCAAGGGAAAGGCTAGGCTCCCATTTTTACCTTACAGCACTTTACGCCTCTACTGACAGATCCTATTCAAGCTAAAATGAGTGGCTGGGGGCAACTCATACATAATTTCCTTCTATTTAGTGACTTCCTACACCATGGGTCTGCATGATTTCTGTTCATTTAATTAAAGGTTATATTGGCAAATTGTTATCCTTGGGAGTGTGGGTGTGCAGGGAGTGCTTTTGGAATACATTATAGGGTAATTCCCTTTGCCCTTTATTGCCTCTGCAGGCCATGTGAAATTGAATCACAAATAACACATTTTGGAAACAGGCGGAGAGACTGAGGCCTTAGCTTCCTTTGGCTTTAATAAGACAGTAAGCATGTGTATGTAAATGACTCTCTGGTTATGCAGGCAACGTGGAGGAGGCAGAGTTACAGAATGAAGGGGAATGATTTCTGCACCCCAGACAGTGAGCTCAGATGCCTTCCCTCCCACCGGGGGAGCTTGAATCCAGTAGCTGGTTCTGCCTTTGAAACATCCAGAGGGTCCATTACTGTTAATGGGAGTCTCCTACGAGCACCACTAGAGATAAGCCCCACTTACATGCTGACTGGAGGAAATGCAGTTGATGAAACTTTCCGTTTCCAATCTTCCTCTCCAGAGGAAGATTGCAACTCCCAAAGTTCTTGTGCATGAGGGAAGAACAAACAGGTGAACACTGTTATAGCAAAGGTGCTCCCTGCCAGAGCAGATGGCAAAAGTCTGGCAAATTCAAAGAATGCAAAGTCTTTAAGTACTGAGAAGTCATTGCAGTATGGTGGGGTAGGGTATGGGCTGAAGGCATGTTGTGACCAAATAAGACATAGCTTCTTAGAACCCTCCTCTTCATGTGGGCAAGGACTATCATCATGAGTGGATATGGCTGCCTCCAGTCTTAGGATGCATTTGTTCCTGAGGTTGAGGGACTGGGTGTTAATACCTTTGTGCCCTATAACATCCTTAGTGTCGGTGAGCCATTTCTACAGAGGAGAGGTGTGGGGCTGCCATCTTGTTTGCAGTGGGGATTGGGATTGCTATGGAAGGAGGGCATGAAGGTAGGTAGGCATTCACATTAAGTTGTGTAGTTAGGGTAACCTCCCTGAGAAAGTAACATGGAAACAAAATTTTGAGGAGGAGAGAGAGTTAGATGTCCAGTGGGAGTCTCCTTCAGACAGAGGGTACTGGCATGGAATCCTAAAGCAAGAATGTGCCTCATTGATGGAGGAATAGGAAATGTGAGTGGAACAGAGTGGGCAAGGAGGAGAGGTCAGAGATGGGCTTGGGAACAGAGTACAAATTGCTCTGTTGGCCTCTGTAAGAACTTCAGCTTCTCTCTGGGTAAAATTGGTAACCATTATGGTTGAGCAGTGGAATGATATGAGGCAGACATGAAAACAGACAATCCTGCATGAGGCAAATGTGTGGATCCAGCTACATGAAGGAATCACAGAGAACTGACATCTCTTCCAGCCTAAGAGGAGGAGACGGAGAGGGCAAGGAAAATCTTCTTAGGGGAGTTGCCAGCATTTGGCCTGGGTCTTAAATGATAGCTGACCCATGACTTCCTTGCTCCCCCAACACCTGACTTCCTTTGTGTACCTCTTACTGAGACAGCAGAGGATGGGTTTCTCTTTTCTGGATTTTTGGACTGCTATGGTGGTCCTTCTTGCCTGTGATTTGTCTGGAGTCTGTGTCCAAGCTGTTTGTGTAGGGCTCAGTCCACACATGATGCTTAGGACCCTAACTCTGGCTGGGAATCCAGTTCCTACCCACTGCCTCCTGGAGATCAGGACCCATGTAGCAGTCTCACCTAGCAGAAACCTACCTGCTAATACTTTTTTAAGGGCTGCAATCTCAGAACAGAGTGTCGGAGAGAAAGGACATGAAGAAGGGAAGAAGGCATAGAAACAAGAGTGTCTATTACCAAGCTGGCCACACCATCACATGAAGATAGAGCTACTTCCTTGGTCACATAAGACATCTCTGGACAGGCCATACAGAACCACTGGAATAGTCCATCAGAGTTAAAGTGGAAGGGAAAGGAATTAATTTCTTGGCAACATCATGAGCTAAGAAATACTACTATTCCATCTTGGCCTTAGAACACTGTAGATATAGTCATGCTTAGCTCATGATGGACAGCTCAGGTCACATGGTTACCGGGTGTTCCAAGATCATTGTTCGTTTCAGCTAGGACTCAGTTACACACAAGGAGCTATTTAAAAACAAAGTAGTTCTTTGCTGCAAAGGAGGTGGTCTTGTTTCAGAACTCTACAAGTCTGTACTGTAGATCTCATATTGGAATTAGCCCTGAATCCTGATCCACATGGATCCCACATGTTATCCCAGTTTGCTATAACATGCTATTCAAGTGGCAGGCAGCTTGTACCACAGTCTGAACATGCTATGGGGTCTTCTCTTCTTCTGGCAGCCTTCTTAGTCACCAGATAAATAAACCTGAGTTTTTCCAATTGTGCTAAGTGCTGCATCAAAATTCAAGAATTCTAACAGGTACTCTGCTGCTTTTGTAGTAGTAGCTATACAGGATGTACCGATTTCTTCCTGAGAGGCATGTCCAGGAATGCCCCAAGGCATGTCCAGGAATGCTCCAAGGCACTGGAAGCTCTAGAAATGTCACTGATTTGGTAGTCCCCAAGTATCTTTGGGGTTTATATCTCATTTTCCAACATGTGTGAATCTTATTATTATTTTTTTTCAGGGACAAAGAACAGTTTATTATTCATAGCAATAGCAACTGCCAGAGTATCGCTGTTTTTTCTTATACCAGTTTGCCAAAGACTAATTCCTGCAGGGTGACACAGAGTCAGGTAATACCTGCACACATGGGGGTGCATTAAAGGAGAGGAACCCTGAGCTTAGGGAACACAAATCTTTTTTTTTTTAACTTGTTTTATTTTTTATTTTTTAAAATTTACATCCAAATTAGCATATAATGCAACAATGATTTAAGGAGTAGATTCCTTAGTGCCCCTTACCCATTTAGCCCATTCCCCGCTCCCACAACCCCTCCTGTAACCCTCAGTTTGTTCTCCATATTTATGAGTCTCCTGTTTTGTCCCCCTCCCTGTTTTTATATTATTTTTGTTTCCCTTCCCTTACGTTCATCTGTTTTGTCTCTTAGAGTCCTCATATGAGTGAAATCATACGATTTTTGTCTTTCTATGACTGACTGATTTCACTTAGCATAATACCCTCCAGTTCCATTCACATAGTTGCAAATGGCAAGATTTCATTCTTCTTGATTGCCGAGTAATACTCCATTGTATATATATACACACCACATCTTCTTTATCCATTCATCCATCGATGGACATTTGGGCTCTTTCCATACTTTGGCTACTGTTGATAGTGCTGCTATAAACATGGGGATTCATGTGTCCCTTCAAAACATCACACCTGTATCCCTTGGATAAATGCCTAGTAGTGTAATCGCTGGGTCATAGGGTAGTTCTATTTTTAGTTTTTTGAGGAACCTCCATACTGTCTTCCAGAGTGGCTGCACCAGCTTGCATTCCCCATGTATCTTATTATTAAACTATCTAAGATATTGCCATTTCCTGCTCCCCAAAGCAATTAGTGTGATAATCATCAAAATAATGGACCAATGTGTTATTCTAGAGAATGTCAAGTTCCCGGAAGACTAGATTATAACAAAAGAATTAACAAGCCCTAAAGCTATTATGGTGAAGGTGTACTATAAGTCAAAATTCCTTTTGATTCTATCTCTAATGGGTATTGAAAGGCAAAAAGCACTCATCAACTCAGTAGCAACATACTAAGTACCAGAGTCCATATTGGCCTGCTTTAATGATGATATTACATCTAGTCCACCAGTTGGTATTGAGGCTACTGCTTGGTTAATTTTACAGTAGCCTGTTGTTATCAAACACAATACATCTGGATCCTGCAGAGGCCAGTCAGGTAAATTGGGAGATATGATGCAGACCAATATCCCTGTCTCTTTCAAGTCTTGGGTTGTGGCATTAATCTCTTTGGTTCCTTCAGGAATGTAATATAGCTTCCAATTTATTATCTTGGTAGAAAAGGGGGCACTGACAGGGGATACATTTGGCCCTTATTACTACAATGGCTCCTATTCCACAAGTCAGCAAGTAAATGTGAGGGTGCAGCTAGCTAGTGAGTGTATCTAACCCAATTACATATTTAGTGACTGGGGAACTAACCACAGTGTGAGTCATTGGCCTCATTAGGACCACTGTGACTTAGGCTAAGTAAGTCCTCTAACCAAAATATCATGGTGGCATGTTTTAGGTCCTTTTGTATTCGTGTTGACTCAGACCCTATATTTAACAGTTCTTTAAATTTCTGGATGTTCCCTTTTCTCAGAGGCTAAGTTACCCAGGCAAATGGTCACAAGTCTCTTTCCAGGAGGAAGGAGAGGTATATTTTCTGCATATACTTATGCTAGTGTGTAGAATTCTTCCTCAAGGAGAGTTAGCCTCCTTTTCTGTCTGCCTCCACTACCCTCGTGTCTGCCAGACTAATAACCATGGGCAGGATTTACTACAGTGTGAGCAGGGCTGAATGGGCCCTATTCTAGGAAGTAATAGACAATACAGCAAAGGGATTCTAGGGTTTGGCTAATGTATACATTGAGTATAGAGCTTTGCATCTGTGAATTGGCTTAAATCTGGAAAAGAGACAAGAGAACTGTTTCTAATTCTCCATTGTGGTTGATGTTAGTCTTCGGCTGCTCACCAACTCTTGTGTGTATCTGTGTGTGTGTTTATTTTTTATTATAGAAATCAAACAACATCCTAGTCAAGCTTCCCAACTTGCCTCTTGGAACACCATGCTCTATCACCTAACACCATAGACCGCTGTTGGTCAAGGGACCTCAAATGCTACTCCAGCCTTACTGCACATTATAGTAATTGTGTCAAACTTTCCTCTCCTTGTCAAGTACTGCTTTCTGTACTTCACCATTCTGGGATCCCAACGTTCTCTTTATATCAGGGAACTCTGTTCCATGGTCGTATATTCATGGCAACTCCTGTTGACAGGGGGCACCACCATAAAACATCTCAACAATTCTTGGACCCCTTCATTGGTACATTTCCTACTGCCAGATTGAAGAAGTGAGCTCTCCCAGAGAATTTAATCACATGGTGGAGACTCAGATTTTATGTAGTAAATCCCTTCTAACAGTTCACCTCTCTGAACCTTCTGACCCCTTCTTCAGAGCTATGCCAACGAAGGTCCAATGTCTTCACCTCATCTGTTTAGGCCACCAGGATTCCAGTGTTTCTAGGAATTTTCCCAGCATGATGTTAGGATTAGCCTCTGGTGTCCTGGTCAGCTCATTGGATCCCCAGTCTGCGATGGTGCTCCTCACCTGTCCCTTATCTGTCCTTTTACTATGCCCTGTATGTGATCTGTCACCCTCAAGATTCACTTCTGCACACATGCAAAGTCCTGTAGATCCTTTGGTGTATAGTCTGTTACTTCCTGGAATAAGGCCTGTATATCCCTGCTCACACTGTGGTAAGTCCTGGAACTGGTTATTAACCTAGAGTTCATGAGTGGTAGTAGGCAGACAGATCTAGAGAAGAATAAATGTCATTTGCCAGGCATCTTTTCTTTTAGGTATGCTTGGTACATGGTGTCCAGGCAGGTTGAGGAGGAGGGAGGGGGCTTTTTTCCCTCTGGCAGTGGGGAGAGGCTTCCTCTACTGGCCCAGGGGGTCCAGGATTCTCAGGCTTCATAATCCCCCATCCCAGGTTTCACAATCCCACTCTTACCAACTGGGACTCTGATGCTGACATAGGAGACATGCTGAGGCTGCACATTTAATTTCCTTTGCAGATCTGCCATATGTAAAAATCATATCCTGGGCCTGATTTTCTGCACAGTCTGCCTGAAATTGCAGTGTCTTTTAAAATGACATAGAGTCTAAACTCTTTTAAAACATGCCTGAAATTGGCAATTAGATGCCCCATTTAATTTTCTTTTTGCAGAGCCTCCAATGCCTTTGAAATAACCATTTTACACTACTACGTTTTTAGTTATCATTATCCCCATCCATCAAGTGATGCAGCCATTTGACCTTTCAAGGTGGTGCTTTACCTGAACCTCATCTCAATCAGGTGAAAGCTTTACTAATTGTGATGTGACTGTGTGCCAGAGATTACTACCATCCTGTGGTCACCAGACAGGTGGGTGTCAGGAACTCTGAAGAGTAAGACTGGACTTGAGTCACAAGCCAACCACTTAGCCTGACAGTTTCATGGATGCGGGCAGAAGACCAAATCCTTGATCTCTTGCTCAGCAGGGCCATGTTGTCTGTAACAGAGACTCATGGAGAGTTGTCTGCCAGCAGTGGGCATTCCAGCTCCAAAGTCTTAGACTGAGGGTCTCCTGTTCCCAAGTTTTCTCACTCAGCATCCCTGGAAGACAAAGCCTAAGGCCAGGTTTATGCCTTCATGTAATTGAGGAATATAATTCACAGGGCACTGAGAATGTAGGGAAGAGGAGGTGAGGGCAGGCTGGAGGAAAGGCAGATGCCACCTTGCCAAGCTGGCCTCAGTATCACAACCAAGAACAAACCAGTGTAAAGTAGTCATTTTTCCCATTGTGTAGGCCAAGCTGTTGTGCATCAGAGCAGTCATTCTCGAGCAGGAAGGGGGAGGGTGAACCTGCAGACTCCTGTCTGTGGAGGCACTCACCAGCCTGTTCTTCCCTGTGCTGCCTGCCTCTTGGGCAGCCCCTGGGGAAGTGAGATCTGGTGCCCACATCTCATTCTGGGCATGGTGGGAAGAAGCTCAGCCTCTGTGGTCTCTCTTCCTGTTCTTCTGTCTCTGATTCTCAAGATGGTCTGCTTCCGTTTCTTGTTCAGCAGGAATAAGAATGTCTGCACTGCTTATGTTGAAAGATTATTGCAGGAAAGAAAACATTTTGGAAAAGTGCTGTAGAAAAGCTATTTACTTTCCAAAGATTTCTTAAACTTGCATCTGTAGAGGAAGAAGGAGGACTTGAACAGTGCTTGGGAGCACAGGTAGAAGATACCTAGATGGAGGCACAGGGAAGGGTTTCTCAGGTGGAGCATTCTGTAGAAGCAAGGGACAGAGAGGGGAGATGATGTAAAACTGGGGTTGGCAAACAGGGCCAAAGGCCAAACCTGGCTTTTCACATCTTTTTGTAATACAGTTCTATTGGAATGTAGTCACACCCATTTGTTATTCACCTTTGGCTGTTTTTATAGTATGATGGTAGAATTTGGTAGTTGAGACAGAAATCACATGGCCCAAAAAGCCTAAAATATTTACCATCTGATCCTTTACAAACCCCTGATGTAAGAGAAAATGCCAAGTATAATACATTGTAGGCTATTAATAAATATGAATTGCCTTCCTCCTTTTATGTTTCTTCTTTAATAAATAATAAATAGTGATTAGAAGTTTCACTCTTTATAAAGATATTTGATACCACGATTTCTACCAAATAAAGAATTAATCCCAACACATTTACAAATTTAACATTATGACCATAGCCTGAAAAAAATGGGAGGCAGTTTATTTTATCTCCTTTGCTCTAACCATAGTAACAGCTGAGTGCTGTGATCTCATCTGTTAATTGGGTCTAGGACCAACTATTTGAAATTGGACTGTTCTAGGAGATCTGGATTAATTTTGATTCAGCTTTACAATGACTCTTTAAAAACTATAAACTGTGATCAGGGACATACAAATCAAAACCACAATGAGATACCACCTCACACCTGTCAGAATGGCTAAAATGAATAACTCAGACAATAACAGATGTTGGCAAGGATGTGGAGAAAGGGGAACCCTTTTACACTGCTGGTGGGAATGCAAACTGGTACAGCCACTCTGGAAAACAGTATGAAGTTTCCTCAAAAAATTAAAACTAGAACTACCCTATGACCCAGAAATTGTACTACTCAGTACTTATCCAAAGGATGTAGGAGTGATGATTTCAAGAGGCACATGCACCCCAATGTTTACAGCGGTGCTGTCAATGATAGCCAAAGTGTGGAAAGAGCCCAAACGTCCACTGACTGATGAATGGATAAAGATGTGGTGTGTATGTGTGTGTATATATATATACACACACACACACATACATACACACAGTGGGATATTACTTGATTAAAAAGAATGAAATATTGCCATTTACAACAATGTGGATGGAACTAGAATGTGTTATGCTAAGTGAAATAAGTCAGAGAGAGACAAATGTAATTTTACTCATATGTGAAATTTAAGAAACAAAACAGATGAGGGGCGCCTGGGTGGCTCAGTTGGTGAAGTGTCTGACTGCGGCTCAGGTCATGATCTTGCAGCTCGTGAGTTCAAGCCCCGGATCGGACTCGGTGCTGGCAGCTCAGAGCCTGGAGCCTGCTTCTGATTCTGTGTCTCCCTCTCTCTCTGCCCCTCCCACATCTTGCACTCTGTCTCTGTCTCTGTCTGTCTCTCTCTAAAAAAATAAGCATTAATTTTTTTTTAAAAAGAAGCAAAACAGATAAACATAAGGGAAGGGAAACAGAAATAAAATAAAAAACAGAGAGGGAGACAAACCATAAGAGGCTCGTAAATACAGAGAACAAATTGAGGTTTGCTGGTGGGATGTTGGCTGGGGGGATGGGCTAAATGGGTGATGGGCATTAAGGAGGATACTTGTTAGGATCAGTACTGGTGTTATATGAAAGTGATGAATTACTAAATTCTACTCCTGAAATCATTATTACACCATATGTTAACTAACCTGGATTTAAATTTCAAATAAACAAACAAACAAACAAACAAACAATGGAATACAAAGACCAAGTTTCCACAGTCACCAAGCACAAATTTGAACCATTTCCTAGACTCCTTGAGGGGAGGAATCATCTCTTACGTGACTTGGAATCCCCAGTGCCTAGCAAAATGCCTGACAAATAGAAGGAATTTAATAGGCTTACTGACCAAAGGAAGTGTCTGGAACACTGCCTGGCACAGTTCTTGGTAAATGTTTGTTGAATTATCTCGCAAAATTCTCCATTCATTCAAATGAGAATTTTTAGGCTACGGAACATAGACCATTGATAGACCCGGACTGAAGCTCTCTGTAAGGTGCACACAAATAATTTAAAATCTACATCTAATTTATTTTTCAGAGTGTTGTATCACCACTGGTTGGCCCCAAATACTCAAAGAGCTCTCCAATCAATGTTGTCTAACAGGAACAGCTATATGGCAAAGATGGAGAGCTCAGTTGGGTGAGACCTCATGGCTATGCTGCTTTAAGGCCAATTAGCTAGTGCCTGACATCTTCCAGTAAATCTAAATGAAATGCATTCTTGTGAATTCTAATTTCAAGTGAGTTTATTTTTTATTTTTTATTTTTTTCTTTTTTTTTCTTTTTTTTTCTTTTTTTATTTTTTTTTTATTTTTTTTATTTTTATTTTTTATTTATATATGAAATTTATTGTCAAATTGGTTTCCGTACAACACCCAGTGCTCATCCCAAAAGGTGCCCTCCTCAATACCCATCACCCACCCTCTCCTCCCTCCCACCCCTTAGTAATTGAACTTGAGAGAGAAGCTACTATTTAGTGAGTAAAATGAAAATGAAGTAATTGAATATTTTTCCAGAATTGTATTTGAAATGTGTGCTCCATCAAATGTTTCAGAACCCAAATGACCAGCTGCACGTGGTTAATATTTGGAAAGGAAGAAGGAGTATTGAAATGTCAGCTTGTAGCCACTAGGAGGGTAAATGAAATAGCCAGCTGTTCAGTTACTCGACATGGGCTCTGTTTGGCATTCAGAAAGATCTTTTTTTTTTTTTTTAATTGGAAGCTAAAAAATGTGATCAGGAGAATTAGGATGAGTCTAGATGACTGAAAACCAAAAACTAAAATCTTTCCCCAGTCCCATCTCCCCCTCCTCTCAACACATACAAAAAAGAGAATGCCACTGTTGATTTGAAATTGTAGATGTTTTGATGTGCTTAGCCAGCTGATTGCACATTAAAATGTTGAGTCCTTTATTCGGACCTATTGAAGGCCTACAGTGTTTTAGGCACTTGGAAGACTGATGATTGAACAGGACTCAATCTAGGGCCTTAAGGAACTTTCTGTTCAGGGTGTAAGAGGGGACCCAGGAATACATTAGTGTAGAAAAGGTAAATGTGACACATACCATAAGAACAAGCATGGAGTGCTGAAGGAATAGTTTTCTGACTGTGCAAATGTAGCACTCCTCTTAGGGGAGATGCTGTCTGGGGTGTACATATTTGTAGGAGGAAAAGAAAGTATGGGCCCTGTTTGGAGTATGATGAGGCATTTAATGGGGCTGATGTGGAATGAAACATTATGAAATAAGATATATGTGGTGCAATTATGCAAAGCCTTGAATGGATTTGTACCTTATTCATTAGGCAGCCTCTATGAGGGGAAAGAGTTTGACCAGAGATAGGGAACAAAAAGATAGATGTAATGCTCAATATCATTCATCTATCAGAGCAATGCAATTTAAAAACCACAGTAGATACCACCTCACACCCATTAGGATGGCTACTGTCAAAAACCCCAGAAAAAGACAAGTGTTGGCAAGGATGTGGATGAGGAGAAATCTAGAAACCTTGTACACTGTTGGTGGGAATGTAAGATAGTGGAAGCACTAAGAAAAACACTATGGAGCTTCCTCAGAAAGTTCAAAACAGAATTACCATATGGGCCAGCAACCCCCACTTCTGGGTAGATGGCCAAAAGAGTTGAAAGCAGGCCTGGAACAGATATGTGTACACCCATGTTCATCACATCTCTATTGACAATAGCCAAGAAGTAAAAGTAACCCAATGTCCACTGATGGTGAGTGGGTAAACACGTTGTGGTATACACATACAGTGGAATATTATTCAGCCTTAAAAGGGAAGGAAAGCCTATCACATGCTACAATATGGATGAACCTTGAGGACATTATGCTAAGCAAAGTAAGCCAGTCACAAAAAGGTAAGCATCATGTGATTTTGCTTATATGACATATCTAAAGTAGTCAACCTCACAGAAGCACAATGCGGGTTTCCAGGGATTGTACGGGAGAAGGAAAAGGGGAGTTGTTGTTTAATGCGTACGGAGTTTCAGAATTGCAAGGTGAAAAAATTGTGGAGATGTGTTTCATGATCCTGTGAACATACTTAACACTACTGAACTGTACACTTACGAACGGTTAAGGTGGCAAATCTTATTTTTGTAGTTTTTACCCCAATTAAAAAAAGAATACAAATGTAGCAGGGTGGTGTGAGTTGGCTTGTGGGTTGGGAGAGGAAATGCGAAATTAGTTTAGGGGTCATTGTCTTGCACTAGTTCCCTTAGTGAGAAGTAACTAGGGCAGGGACAGGGGTAGGATGGGCGAAAGGAGTTATCAAGGTTGAGTTAGCAAGAGTTGGCTCCTTCCAGAAGCTAGAATGAGGGCACAAGGTCAGAGGTGCCTTGGAGGTTCCCAACTTTAGATAAGGAGGAAATGATGGAATCTTTCCCAACAAGAGTTACTTATGTGGGGAGAAAAGGGATTTGGTTTGAGATGAATTCTGACTGCAGCCTCTGGTGGGTTGTATGAGATCTGGTCTGATTATACTGTGTTTTAAGAGCTGTTGGAAGCTATTTTTTTGTTTGTTTTATATTTTCTCTCATTTTTCCATGTGTTTGACCTTCACCTTCACCGTTGGCCTTGCTCGGTGGTTTTTTGCTCACTCTTCAGGTTAAGGGTGGGTTGCACATTGCAGAATCTGGATCTCGAGGAATTCTTTTCCCCAGTCCCTCAATGTGAGGCTGAATGATCTGTAGGAGCCATACAGTCTAGGGAGCTATGAAGCTTCCTTTACTAAAAAAGACCCTTTTTGCCCTTAAATTTTTTTCCCTCATCTCTTTCATTAGAAACTGTATTTCTAAGCTGGTCAAATAGACACAATACCCTTACCTTTTGTTCTGTGGTGTCTTATTCATCTAAGCTGGAAGGAACCTCGGAGGTATGAGCTCATTATTTTTTATTATTATTATTTTTTTTTTACTTAAGGCATTTCATGGTGACCAGAGGTTTACAGAGGTATTTGTGTTGTGTGCTAGAAGGTCGCCTCCTCCAGATTCCTGGTGTGGTGGTGGTGGCCGATTTGAAATTCCAAATCTGTGTGTTCACAGAGAATTGTGTTGAGGATGGAAAAAGAGAGCACTGAAATAGCCTGATTTCACCCCCATGTGGATTGGTGTACAGAAATAATTACCCATTTGAGTCCTGCAAAGTGTCCTTTTTTTTTCTTTTTTTTTTTTTTTTTTAAGTAGGCTCCACATCCAGCATGGAGCCCAACACAGGGTTTGAACTCACGGCCCCCGAGATCAAGACCTGAGCTGAGACCAAGAATCAGGTGCTTAACCAACTGAACCACCCAGGTGCTCCCTGCAAGGTGTGTTTTTCATATACCAAGAGGTATAGGAAACATTTGGGGTATTTGCAGAGGCCGGAATCTGGGATTGTAATGGAGTGCACTTTTATGGGCTTCAGTGTGTCACCTATATCAGAAAGAATTTTATTACTGATATTGGGGACAAATGGTTACTCATGCTGAAGTGAGGTTGAACTTTGCTTAATGCCTTAACATAAATATTTCAGTCCTGGAAGATTCAAATTCTTAGAAAATTCACCTCAGGCTTTGGAGAACAGCTTATATTCTGAGACAGGAATTTTAATGACCATATCTGACTCTGAGAAACTGTAAATAACTTTTATTTTGGAAATTTCAGATTTCCATCATAGAATTTTTACAAAATGTAGATGAATACAAATGACCTAAATTGCCACCCCCGTAACAGACTCCTGTTAGTATGGTGTCCCCTGTCCCAGTATTACGGGGGTGTGTCTGTGATGTGAGCATATGTGTATTTTGAGCGTGACCATATTGTGCATATTAGTTTGCAATCTGATTTTTTCTTTTAATATATCAGGTGTGTCTTTTCATATGACAGTTTTCTCTTTTAACATCTTTTGTAAAGGTCACATAGTTTTTATTTTACAAATTCTCCCTTCTGGACACTTAGATTGCTTCTATCTTGCACTATGGTTTATACCTGTTATCTCCTGGCTTATTGATTACTAGCATTTCCTTTTCAAATCAGAAGTGTCCCAGTTTGGGCGGCAAAGAATAATAGCTACCATAATTATTAAGAAAAATGGTGGAAATTGATACTATTTAATTTTTGTGCATGTCTGTTAGTATGTCCTTGATGTAAACCTCTTAAGAATAGAATGTCTATGGTAAACAGCATATGCTGTCAAAGGCACTTGATGCATGAGAACAAGTTGCCCTTTAGAAATGTTATAAGGAGACTATAACTTTGGCCAGTACTAATCACCCTGCTAAATATATATGTATGTATTTAAATATGTACTTCTGTTGACTTAGTTCAAAGTCATTTTGATCTTTAGTTAGTAGGAAAATAAGCATAGATATTATAGAGTAGGAGGTGTTAAGGAGTGGACGGCAGGGGGAGATAGTGTAGAATATGTTGGAGGTAATTGGATAGTAGCACAGTTATAATCCTACAGGTACTTGGTGGTAATGATGATGTCAGTAATCATTATCATAATAGTGGCGGTTCCATTTATGGTGGGCTGAATATCTGCAATAAACTAGTTACTTCTCAAAGCAACTCTGCAAATAAATGTTATGTTCCTGAAGAAAGAATGGAGGTACAGACATGTTGAATAAGTATATACAACTAGTAGATGCAGAGCTGGAATCTGAACCCAGTGTATCCATTTCCAATACCTAGTTTCTTTCTGCTTGGCCAAGCTTCCTCCCTTGATTCTCTGATCTGCCTTATCTTCTGGATGTCTTCATATTTTGCCATCAGACATTAAAGATGGACAAGGAGAGAGGTTGATAATGGGAGCCCATTGTCCAAATCCCCTGTGCTAAAAAGTTGCTATCCATGGTTATGTCTAGGCAAACTCAAGAAATCCACTTCACTTCAAGGGCTACCTGATTTTCCTTATGGATTGCTCAAATAGAACAATTTTCTTGTTAATTCAATAGTGTAACAAAGAGGCAAGATGATTGGAAAGTGGTAAGGTCATTGTTTGGCTGTCTTCATTAAATAGTTGAGTTTTTCACTTATTAGAAGACAAACTGAGAGTCTCTGTTGCTTTGAGAATCAGAATATTAGAAAATAATTGTAGAACAGACAGAACAGATGTCATCGAAACTTTTTAAAAATCAGATACAATCACAAGCAAGCGTTTGTTAGACTCACACTTAACAACAGGTTGAAGATTTTGAAGCAGGACATCAATTAGGCAATAGAAATAGATTTATGTGTGGAGTAATCCAACTTTGACTTATTTCATTGCATTTTGATGGGATATTTCCCGTGGAAAATTATCCTCTATTTACAGTCATTATCAAGTTAAATATTGTGTTAAAAAGGAGCCACTGAGTCATCATGTACAGAAAATGGTTGAAATGGGACCCTGAAATGGGACAGAGTTGAAGGGGAACTCTAAAATGAAAGTCATGTTATCTTTAGATGCAGCTCCTAGCCAATGACCTTCATGCTGCTGCTCAACACTGGGTAAGAATATGACACTCATAGCAATGTCCCAGCCATGGCTGCCCTCCCCAGCCCTCCTCATGACATTGTTGGAAAGTGCTTTCCTACAGATGAAAGCTGTACAGAATCTGGGCCCAGGGAAACTGCCTCATTTAAACCCATCTTATTGACACAGCCAAGGGAAGCTGAACCTCTCTAGACTGGACAGTGACTTGTGGGTCCTTCTCTGTGTTGTTGATTTTCGCTAAACAATGGGTCTACAGTGGATCAGTGATTTTCCCCTTTTCCTTCTCTTATACCTCTGTTTGCATCCTAGCAATGAACTGATTAGGTCCAAAGTTTAATATTTGACCTATGTTCTCTTTTCCCTCCCAGCTTTATGGACTCACAGATATTTTGTTCACTGATCTTGTCCCAATATTGACAGGTTTTTACACCCAAAGTGTCTTTGATTGTTGTCCCTAAGCTCCTCATTAACAAGACATTTCTGGCCTGCCTTTCCCTCTTCAAGATGCAGAATTACGGATCAGTCTTTTTTTTTT
>NW_024412395.1:15952833-16009710 GCF_014898765.1 Herpailurus yagouaroundi
TTTTTTTTTTTTTTTTTTTTTTTTTAGGAGTTACTGGGTTTTTGTGGGTGAGAGAGAGACTGGGCCCAGGCCAGGGGTTGCACAGCTACACAGTAGCTATTGGGGGCAGGCAGGTAGCTTCAGTAATGGCAGGCCTTAGTTCCAGAATGGGATAGGATTTTTTATGCTTGGGCGTTCATGCATTTCTATGTTTTTAATATAATAATCACTTTGCTAATTTACCTGTCTAGGTCTAAACCAAGAGCATCTCAAGTTTTAGTCTCCTACTTTTATTTGAGCTAACTTCCTCATATTATTGCATATTATTGCAGATTTGACAAACTATATTATGTATTATCATAGTAATCTATGTATCTGTCTTAGTTATCTTTTGCTGTGTAATAAAACCCCTTAAAACGTAGGGCCTTAAAACAACCATGATTTTTATTTCTCATGATTCTACAAGTTGGGCAGGGCTTGGCTGGTGATGTTTCTACCCCATCACGGCGCCATTCAGCTGCAGTTAGCTAGTGGCTGGGCTAGGGTGGGGGCCAAGAAGGTTTCACTCATGTATCTGGTGCCTCAGGGCTCCTCCATATGTCTCCCTTAAATGCAGCTAGCTTAGCCTTCCTCACAGTCTGATGGTCTCAGTATCACTGGGTTTCTTAGAGGATTGCCGGCTTCCAAGAGCACAGAAGTAGAAGTTGCCAGTCTTTCTTCAGGCTTATGCCTGGAATAGGCACAGCATCACTTCTACCACATTATATTAGCCAAAGCAAGTAAAAGTCCAGGTCAGATTCAAAGGGAGAGAAATAGGCTCCAGTTCTGAGTAGGAGAGTCGCTGAAGATGAGGAATTGTGGCCATGTTTGGAGACAATTATACTACATATTGATTTCTTTGTAAGCACCAATATTGTGATACCAAACTGTTAATACCTTTTGGGTTCCATTGAACCAATATTTTTTAAGGCTTTGGATATCATTACCTGGGTTCCTGACTAATAGTAATTTACAAATCAGATGGAGTCAAATTATAGCAATGCCAATTTCTCCCTCAGTGCTTTATCTTCCTTTAACAGAATTGAAACTCATCCGCACATCCTCTAAAAAGAAATACTTACAGTCTAAGTGTTTAGTGATTATCACAACTGACCTACAGAGTTATCTTATGTACAGCATTTAGCTCTGCAAGAATATTCCTACATGGTATATGGCATTGTAGTGTAGCAGTGGAAAACAAAGCCTCAGGAACCAGTTGCCTGAGTTTGAATATGAACTTTGTCATATATATATGAGCTGTATAACCTTGAATAAGTTTCTTAAGCTCTTTGTGACTCCATTTCTTTATAAAATAAAGTCTTTATAAGTAAGACACAAGCATATAGCATTGTTATAAAGATTAAATGTGGTCAGAGCCATTGTAGACATATTAGTAACATACAGGATATGTCAACTATTGTTATTGACCAGGACCAGCCCTTTAAGGCAGGATGTGCGTGAGACAATTGGAATGACCAAGGTACAAGGTCAGCTCTCATCCATCAGTAGAATCTCGTGGGTTCTAACCCACAACTGTGTCCCATCCTTTTTGCCTCATCCAGCTCACTGGTGGGTACATGGCACAGATGCCAGCAGTCTGGGCAACCCTTGATGTTGGTTTCACTTCCATATAAGATGGAGAGCTTCTGTAGTCCTTCGACGTTGTGCTAGAAGTGTATCTCTGTCACTCAGGCTGTGATTCACAATTCTAGTCTCATGGTTATATGGCTAATGCCAGTCTTTTTGGTGTTACACCAGAGCACAGTACCAGGTGGTATGTGTCTCTCAAAAAGGTATCTAACCCTCAGCCCCTGTTGACATTGTTTGACTCCAGGACCTGGTTACTCTTTAGTTTTCCCTCACTGGAGATCACAGACTCCGCACTGCATTCAAATTCACCACTGAGAATTCTAGCTTTGCATTCTCTTCCAAGGCTTATGCTCTTCCAAGCCCCAAGAAAGCCTTTTGGTGTCTGGAGAGCTGCCTCTTGGATCAGTAATTACAGCCTTCCTGGATACTTTGGATAGAAGCTGCTGTAAAATTCTTAGATTGGAGAAGGCTGCGAGTAGCAGTCCTGGGAATCCGTATGGTACACTAGCTGCCCTTTCGTTAGTAGGTGGATCAGATGTAGGAGCTTTTCCTGACCTTGATAGGAATATCTCTGCTCAGCCTCATACACTTAACCCCAAGGAACTGAATACATAACGTAGGCCCTGGATCCTGTTCAGGTTAATGACCCATCTTCAGTCCCTTAGATAACTCAGTAAAGGTAAAAGTGTACTTTTTAGTGCAGTTTCACCTTCACTCATGATCACTGGTGTGTTGCATTAGCTACAGGCTGGTGGCTAGCTCCAGAGGCCAATATTCAGTGAACATGCCTGTGGCCAATTGCAGGATGTTAACATATCCCTGGGGCTGCATGGTAAAGACATCCCTGTGTCTTCCTTATCCAGCTGCTTAGCTGACTAGAAACCTTGACGACAACTTTCCTGCTTAAAAGAAGTGAAAAATGCTGGCTAAACCAATGAAAAATATTTTAAAAGGTATTGGTGAGCTAGCAAGAAGCAAAGACACATAGAGGTCACAGACTAAATGGAAGTAGGTATTCGAGAGGTACTGTGGACCCATGTGGGCATTTGCCAGGTTAGATGAACTTGACCCTTGATGTGTATAGGCATGGGACACAGACCCCCAAAAAAGCCCCAAAGGAGAAGCTCACTTCGTCTTTCCAAAGTGGGAAGTCCACTTGGAGACTCTGAGTATCCTAAGTTAGGACTGCAAATGGTTACAGCCTCAGGGTAAGGATGAATAAGCCCCAGGGGACAGTAAGAAACATTGTCGCCGCCCTTGACTGAATGGAAGGGAAATATTCTCCCACAAGTGTTCCTACACATGAATGCCCTCTCATAGGTTTGTAGCCCGAACTCTCACTATATGGGTGCTTTGAAAAACCTCATGTGGAAAATGGAGTTTTAAGTTGAAGTCAGTGTTGGTTGTACCTTGGGCACCTGGCAGAAGGAAACAAATCTTCTCTGGAGGAACTCGCCTGTAACCTAGGCCTCAAGGAATCCTTACAGATAGCATTCTGGGGAAAAAAATGAGCTTCTACTTTGAGAAGAAAATTACAAAACCACATATGGAATCAAAGCACTAAGAGCAAAAGCCTGAAAAACCAAGACAGCTGAAGCATAGCCGTAGTAGTTTCAGACATCAGAGCTATAAGGCACAAATTATAAAATAATAAGTCTAGGGTGATAAACAAAGTGACTTCAAAAATAAGACAGGGGCATGAGATTGTAAATAATCGCACAGATTTGACAAAGACCAAATACAAATTTTCAAGGTGAAAATTATAATAGTCAAAATTCAGCAATTCTATTTAACAGATTTAATAGCTGATTAGACATAGCTGAAAAGATTAGTCAACTGGAATAAATTTAAAGAAATTATCCACTAATGCAGTCTAGAGAGTCAAAGAGATGGGAACATGAGAATTAGCAGTTATGAAGGGTAGAATTGCGGAAGGAGAAAAGAGAATACTGGAAACAGACGATACTGAAAGAGATAATGGCTGAGATTTTTCCAAAACTGATGAAACTAAACAGATTCAGGAAACCCATTAAATCTTGAGGCGATCAAATTATTTTTTTAAGTTTATTTATTTATTTTGAGAGAGAGAGAGTGCAAGTGGGGGAGGGACAGAGAGAGAGAATCCCAAGCAGGCTCTGCACTGTCAGTACAGATTAAAAAAAAACAAAAAACAAACAAACAAAAAAAAAAAAACATGCTTAGACACACCCTAGTGCAAATGTGATATCAAAGAAAATATAATTAAAATAGCTAGAGGAAAAAAATGTACATAATTTTCTAAACATCAGCCCATTTCTAGGTCCTATTTGCTTTCCATACTGGTCAACAGAGAAACTGAATGTAAGTAGGCAAATTGCTACCCTTTTCTGGACCTTCTTGATTTTGTGTAGTGGTCTTAATTTTACCAGAGGAATTTCTGGTGAACATTTTAGAGAGCTCTGCAGACTTCAGTTAGGATAATCACAGTGACTTGCAAGTCCTGGGTGAGAAAACAGTTGTGTGTGTGAGGGTGGGGCATGGGGGGGGGTGGACAGAAAGAGGGAGAGGGACACCTTTACTTGATCAATGGTCATTAAATAAGAATAGAGTCCCAAGCAGGGTCTGCAGTGTGAGTGCAGAGTCCCACATGGGGCTCAATCTCACGAGCTGCGAGATCATGACCTCAGTGGAAATTGAGTCTGATGCTTAACCGACTAAGCCACTCAGGCATCCCTAAATAAGAGTGTTATTACTGCATGGATCGGACCTTTGTTCCAATTCTTTCCATATCCTTTTCTTGTATATGTGCACCACCATCCAAGAAATTTTGCTGTGTTAGGAGTGCTGTGTATTTTGTCAATTTTTAATACATTGTAAACCTAATCTGTAACTGGAAGCTGACAAACTACTTTAGAGGGTAGAAGAGGCCCAGAGCCCAGTTTGTTTGGATACAGACCCAGGAGCTGGAAGGCCGAGGGTTAGTTCTGGTGAGACCCCTGGGAGAGTCTGTGGGGAGCTGTGTGTCTCTCAGCACGTGGTCCCCAGGGCGCCTGGCTTATAGCTGCCTGCTTCCCTGTACCCTCTCTTGCTTTGCATACAGCCCAGTCAGCAAGCCATGCTGTTCTCTGAAGCCCAGCTCACCGGGGGTGCAAAGGCCTTCCCTTTAGGAAGATCCAAAGGAACGCCTCCTTTTTAAGAAAGGAGGGGATGAGAAGGAGATGGAAGACTGGGGGTGCACGAAGTAGCTTGTTGATGCACATATACTTCTCTTCATTGTGGTGTTGGAGACAGCTGGGGGATGGAGAAGAAAGAGGGGGAAGGGGATATTCCAAAGGAAAAAAACCTAAGAATGAGACATTGTTCGTAGTGTAAAGAAATACAGCTTTCAGACCAAATCCTCCTTCATGGAAATCTCTAATCATAAGCTCTATATTTAGACTAAGGGGGGTTATTCAATATTTATCATATATTTAATGGACTTCTATTATATCCCAGGCACTATTCTAAACAGTGGGGAATATAATAGTGAAAAAGATAGACAAAAATCCTGACCTCACAGAGCTGACAGCCTAGCGGGGGAGCCAGAGGGCAAGCCAATAGCTCCTGGTAGCTGGTAAAGGCTGCAGAGATGAAGAAAGTGGGGAAGACGAAGGAGGGGCTGGGGAGCAAAGGGTGGCTCTTTTCGGGATGTTCATGGGAGGCCCCAGAGGCAAGGTGACAGGAGCAGAGCTCTGCAAGAGGTGGTGGAGTGCCGGTCCCAAGGTGATGGGCAGGCTTGCTTCATATTGGACGGAAGCCCATACAGCCCCTCCGTGGCATGGAGACGTCAGCATGCCCTGATGGTGGGTCCCCAGCTCCAGGCAGGCACTGCTGAGCCGGGGATATCCCAAACATCGCCCCAGGTTGGAGAGAGTGGAGAGACACTCTTGAAGGCTGGCTGGCTGCAAAAGCTGGGGTAGGGGGGGACAACCATGGAAACCAGGCCCTCGAGCTGAATCCATAACTGGGTGCCAGCTCAAGTGTGAACCACGGCACAAGGAACTGCTATAATTTGCGAACCTTGAACCAAGCTGAGCCCCAAATTAATTTTTTTTCCACTGAGCTGAGCATTCAACCAAGGATTTTTCAAAACAGCAACACCTAGTAAGCCAGTCTGAACCAGAACCAAGCCTATTCATTTTCTAAAAGTATTGAACTGGAACAATATGGGAATATTAAAGTATCTTTCAAACTAAACCAGAATTGAACTGATCATTCACAAGTGCTCAGCTTGAGATGGGAAAAAAAAAAAACTTTTTGGAGAGGCAATTTTGCGTATATTAAATGTCTGGCTTGAGAGTCCACTGCCCGTGACCTCTTTTAAATTGTAATCTTGGGTTTAATTCTTACATTTAATTTTTTCATTTGTGCATTTTATTTCCCTGCTTTTTTAACATGTTCTTGACAACAGGAGCCCCATTTTGTATTTGCCTGTGATCTCAGCACAATTCTGGTACATGATAGGTGTGTGGGTGTGTATAGGTGTGTGTGGGGGGGTGGGGAGTAGGAAGGGTGGGCCAGTGGCATGAAGCCACCAAGAGATTGAAATTTATTTTTCAAGTCAGAGGAAGCCAGGGGAGGGTTTTAAGCAGGGGGCAGTGTGCCCAGATCTGAGTTTCAGAAAGATCACACTGTAGGGCAACTGTGTTGAAAAGGGGCTGGGCCGGAGGGGAGGCAGGAAGGCAGGTCAGGAAGTGATTGTGGTCATCTGGATTGGAATCCTGGCTTCACATTTCTTTGCCTTGTGACCTGGCACAAGTCATACTTGTCCGTGCCTCAGTCCCCTCTCTTGTGGAGTGTGGAAGCTAATCGTGCTCACTCCATCATGTGTTCGTGGTTTACACGACACATCACACGTACGGTGTGGAGAGCTTAAAAACAGTGCCCGACAGTAATTGGCACCCAATTAATTTGTATTAGTGGGCAATGGAGAAAAAGTAATAAATAGGAGGCACATGTAGATAGTAGAATCAATGGGTTTGTATATAGGGAAGAGTGAAAAAGAGTTAAGGATGAGTCAAGTTTCTGATTTAGGCAGCTAAGTAGATGGTGGCCACAAGAGTGTAGGGAATTTGGGAAAGGACCCAGGTTGGAAAGGCAGTGCTTGAATGTACTGAGACAAAGGTGCCTTGGTCTCATATATCTGAGTATTAACAGAGCAGCAGAGGCTGTAACTGGGTACAGACATGCGAGCCATTTGCAGAGCCCCTGGGTGTGTTGAACTCCCCAGGGAGAGGATACAGAGTGAGAAGGCTAACATTCAGGGGAAGGCTGATACTTAGAAGCAAATTAAAGAAGGCGAAGCTATAGAACAGAGGTTGAGAGAGCCCCTGAAGAGGTAGGAGGCAAACCAGGAACGAAGGGGAGTTACAGAGCCCAAGGAGGGAATTCCAAGTAGGTCATGATCATCAATACCAGATTTCAGTGGTGACATGGCTTCATTGGCCCCCACTAAGATGGTTTCTCTGGAGGGAGTAGGCAGATTCCAAGGGGCTGAAGAACAGCTGGGAGGGGAGGGTGGAGAGGGCATGGGTAGGCAACTCTTTCAAGAATCTTGGTCATAAAGATGTGGGAGCAGATACAGATTCTCAGAGTTGCTTTCCCTGAATTAGGGTTTGGATGTTCTGGCCAAACTGGGGGATGTTATAGAAATGGTCCAAATCTTCACCTGGCTGATGTCTCTGCATCCTCTGAGGAAGACGTACCCCTCTCCCAGTCTCTCTGTTGAACCAGTATGGCAGGAACATGTCTCCCATCCTCCCTCCCTCTCTCTTTTCCTCCCTCCCTCCCTCTCTTCTTCCTTCCTCCCTCCCTTCCTTCCTTCCTTCCTTCCTTCCTTCCTTCCTTCCTTCCTTCCTTTTGTAAAATACAAGGTCCACAAAGGCAGACATCTTTCTTGTCTGTTCCCTTCTGTTTTCCCCTCACTAACTAATGTCTGGCATTAAGTTGGCATTAATTCCTGTTATTCACTTTATCACACAGGGCTCCCATTGTGGGATCCAGGACAGAAATTTTCCTCAGGATTTTATTCCAGGCATGATTTTCCCTGAGCAGTGGAAATGTTTTCATTATACATGGACATTGTGCCTCGTTTCATGTTTCCCTCTGATTATGTTCCTCTCTTTGAGGAACTGAGTCAAATTTGCATCCCATTTTAGCAGATGATAGGACATTCAGGCACATGTTTTTGTGTGAATTCATTCAACACATCCCTAGCTTCAGTTTTATTTTTTTGTCGCTTTATTTTTTCATTTCCCTGGTTTCCTCATTTCCTAATATTTATTTTCTTAGCCTGAATGCATCTTTCCAAGTTTCGTCAAATACTTTCTGAAACAAAGTGTGTGTATACATCAATAATGGGAAAGATAGGGTGGTAACTAGAAGAAGCTGTGAGGAATTCACTTTGGAAGCTTAAGAGAAATGAAGTGGGGAAGGGGCTGAGATAATAGGTAATGGGAGGGGATGTGATCCACAGCTCCATTGGGTTTCCAAGGGATTTCAGCCTTGTTGGAGACAAATCAGAGACACAAGGAAGAGAATAATAATATAACAAGGCCATACGAGCGTACGTCACCATAAATGGTTCAGGTGAGGAGGTATATGGGTATCAGGAAAGATCATCCTATGTGATTGACATGTTCTAGAAGGCTTCTTGGAAGAAATGGGACAAGAAGAAATGAAATCTAAATAGTGCAGATAAACCTTATGTTCCCTGAGAAAGGATTGTGAATGGCAGTAGCTAGTGAACCAGGTGGCTGGGCATCTGGATCAACCCATGCTGGGAAAGAGGCACCCACTGGAATTAGGACTATGAGTTGTAGGGGTCAATTTGTGGACCTCCATTTGGAAGCCCAGAGGTGGGTGTCTCTGTCAAGGTCAGAACAGGACAAGACCAGTTCTCTCTTGCTTGACTGCGTGACCTGCCTTTCCTGGCCAAGGTTTTTGGATAAGCATACTCATTCCTGCCCATTCTGATCTGCTGTCTACGCTGACCTCAGTGTCAGTAGAGAGGGCAGGCTGGATTGAAATTCTACTTAAGGCTCAGAGAGCACACCTTCCTTGCCGATTCATCAGTCAGCAATAAATGGAACTTCTTGACAGTTTTAAATTTCCTGCCAGGAGCAGCTGGTCAGTGTTCCTCCAGAAAAGCAGTCTTGGGGAAGTTTTATCAGCATCTAGCTAGAGAATGTATTTTTTCTGTCTCCTCCCTTTTCCATCTCTCCCCTCCCCTTCCCTCCCCTCCCCTCCCCTCCCCTCCCATCCCTGCTTCTCCCCTTCCCTCCCCTTGTCCCTTTTACCTTTAAAGATTCTGCTCCTCTTGGGTCCCTAGTCACTGAAAATTAATTTAGGGACAAGAGAAGGCTTTCTCTGCACAGCCTGCTGAGTTACTCATTACCGTCTTTAAGATTCAAAAAGCAACTCTCTTTTTCAAGGTTCTTTTAATGAGCCATTTCAGCATTGGACTTCCAATTTTCACCCCTGCCAGACAACAGCCGCTGGGAAGGCCTGGAAAACCAGTCTCGCTTCCAGACACTTGCAGCTACTGGGCCACAGGAGCGATATAATTATTCCCCATTAGTGCTCTGTGAAAGTGCAGATGGTGTGCAGAGGCCTGATGCTGTTTGGCTTGCCTTTTTCCCTCACTGAAACATTTTGGTTTATGCCCCTTCATTTCAGAAAACAAGGGTAAGGCCTGGCTCAGTGTGTTTACCAATCTCTCCTGCTGGACAGGTTAATATCAGAGTACAGTGTAATAAATTTCCTATACGGAACCTATAATTACTTATTTACCCAGGCATATGAAGATACATGTTAGCCTCCAGCAGGAAAACATGTTAATCAGAACTCCCTTTGCTGCTGTAGGAAGCACACAGTCCAAGAACATCCGTTACCTGAAACCGAAGGCAGAGCTGAAAAAGAACCTGGTGATAATTTTATCACTGATCACCAACAAGACCATTAAAACAGAAATGTAGCTGTCATCTAGGGAGGAGATTGTGGGCCTTCACTGGGCTCAGTCTGCCCCTCCACCAAACCCTTTTTGCTTTCTTTCCACTTTTCCCTAGCTCTGCCTCTGTTTGAGATTAGAAGTATTTCTGACATGCTGTGCAAATATATGCAAATTCGATGTGAGTTCTTGTCAACTCCACTTTGCCCAGTTTGGCTGGGCTGCTTTTACAGCATTGGGCGGCTGGCCTCCTGGAATCACAGCAATATGGCCCATGCACCCCATGCCAGGGGCCATTAGCAGCCTTGATGAGTCGGATTAAGGAGCTCTGATGGGTCCACAGTCTCTGGGTGTTACACCGGGCTCTTAGGGTGTGGAATGGCACAAGGTGATGTCAAAGGCAGGAGGGAAAGAGCTGACTTTCACTGATATTTACAATATCTGCTTGGTTTCTGAGTCTTACTTTCATTTTTATGCAGCCATCGTGGAAATTTGCTATTCTGACAGGAACAATTATTTAATGACATCCTTATTCGTGTGTCTCTTTCAGAGCTGGTCTAACAAGCCAGTGATCACTGCTGAGACTATCCAGAGGCAGTCATGTTGACGTGTGAGTGACTGGATGCAGAGATACCATGTATAGATACACATTAAGAGTGCCATCATGACAAGGTCAACATCTCACTTGCATATGAATTCCAAATAACCATTATGTGGCTCCAAATATGGACATCCTCAAGCAACTGGAAATTTTTCTCTATTTTCTTGAGGTCGTCATGGGCCATCCTCCTCTCCTTTTGCTGAGGTCTTTCCCTCCCCTCCTCACTCACCTTGATTGCCTGTTCTTTGTAGCTGGAGGTGAGAGGAAGAATGGGTTCTGGTTAGGTGGGGGCCAGAGGAAAAGTTGCAGGTAACTAGTTGCAGGTAACTAGTGAGTACCTACCTGCAGGTGTAGGTACTCACGTGACTACCATCACCTTCAAACACAGCTCTTCTTAAACCAGCCCTGCTAGAGAGCAGGGGATCCTTAGTGGAATCTGCAGTCTTACCTTTCTTGCATATACATCACTGTGCAAACAGTAAAAAGATGAATGTTGGACTCCTTTGGGACTTTTATGTAATTGTCATAACTAATTAAGAGTCATAATTATTTCCCACTTCGGAACAAAGCTCTTTGTAACACTCTACTTAGTATGCCACGTCTGGAATGCATATGAATAAATTCCTGTTGCTCCCCACCCTGAAGCTGTCCAAGTAAGAAATAGCTCAAACACACCTTAACCCCCTGCATTTGGAGTGTGTGCCCTAAGGACTCACTACTGGTTCTTGAGAAACATAATCTCTGCAAATGTCTGAAAGAGAAGTGAATGGTTTGAAGGGCTCAGCAGAACCCGGGGAATATGTTCATAAAGATTTCTCTAAACCACACCCTGTTGAAATGCATAGCTGTTAGCTGGAAAAGGATCTGTACTCTGGGTGCCTGAAATAGGCCCCACCCTGACATTACCATTAGAAAGACATCACTTAGGCTCAGTGGTCAATTACAGATGACAATTGTGTCCAATTTTTAACATTAAACTGGTGCAGGAGTCTTCAGCTACTAAGAGTCTAAAAGCATCATTATTTCCTTTTGCACGACATCGAAATATGCATTTCATGTGTCTCTTGACTGGCAACAAAACGTCCCTCAGTAGAACTTTGGTTTCCATTACCTGTGAAAGAAAGAGCAAGCCACTTCCAACTGGTGTCAGTTGATTCTAGCTTGGGCCCTGGTTCCAGAGACTCTGAGTGGTGACTGCCTATTTTTTGGACACTCAAATACTCCTTGGGCCTGAAGCCCTGAAGAGAGACCATCCATCTCTACCAGCTTCAAAATGTTCTTCCTGCAGGTGTCCCTTATTCACCCTTAGAAGAGTCTGCCTTTCCCGATAGGCTCTCACACAGAAGTTTCCCCTCAGATGACTGTAGGACTCTGGTCCTCATCAATTTTAGCTGTGATAATGGCATTTTGTGTGACATATTTTCCTTGTGTTTCCACATTACCTAGAATTAAAGCAACCACTTAAAAGAATTAATGAACATTTGGTGAGTCGTTGTCATACCCGTAAAGTTCTAGCACAATGGAAAAATACATATCCAGTTGTTGAACTCATTTGTTGAACTGTGTAAAATAATTGTTTTTGGTATGAAAGAAAAACAATTGTGGCGCTTGGGTGGCTCAGTTGGTTGAGCGTCCGACTCTTGATTTCAGCTTGGGTCATGATCCCAGGGCTATGGGATCAAGCCCTGGGCTGGGCTCAGCACTGAGCATGGAGCCTGCTTAAGTTTCTCTCTCTCCCTTTGTCCCTCCTCCCCTGCCCCACTCCCCTGTGTGCTCTCTCTCTCTCTCTCTATATATATATATATATATTTTTAAATTATAAACAAAAGAAAAACAATTGAAGTGCTTCATGGGTTCCCCAAAGGAACTTTCTGTGTACTGCTTAGCCTGTATTTGTGGTGAAATCACCTCCATATACCTCTTCAGATTTGCTGAAATATCATCCAACTGATTCTCTGTTATATGCTAATAAATAGGTATGTAAAAAGGACCAAACTTTATTTACATGCATGTATGATATCTAAATTAGTTACTAGAATAATATTATGCAGTGCTCAGCAAGATGTGAAAAGGGGTGGGGCAGACCAGAATATTCTCTATTGGGTAAGACCTTAACACAGACAATGAGGTCTTTAACAACTGGGAGTCTAAAGATAAGGAAAGGTAAAGACAGAAGTCCCTATCATGCTGCTTGGCAGGGTGTAGGTCTCAATAATGATAGGTAACATTTATGAATGCCTACAGATACCAGAACTGCTCTGAACATTTTACATGTGTTTTCTCCCTTGAATGATTCAGATGTAGGCACTGAGAATTGAAAAGATAATGGCACAGTAAATGGCAATGACACAGCTAGAAAGTCCCAGGGTCAAGGTTAGGACCCCCCTCCCCCCCCCGCCACTGCCAAAATCTGCACTGAAATTCTGACTCTATCTATCTGGAGTTGCATCACATTTCACAGCTTAAAGACATGATCCCCACGAACCTGCTTTCACTGCAGACACAACCTGGAGGCTCCCTGGTCACCCACATCTCTGACCAATTAACTACAAATTCTGGTGTTCCTGTGCCTCTCTTAGGTTTGATAACTCACTAGAGTAACTCCTGGAACTCAGGAAAGTTGTAGACTACGATAATAGTTTTATTATTGTAAAGGATACTAATCAGAACTAGACAAAAGAGATGCATATAGGGTGAGGTCTGGGAGGGTCACAAACACAAAGCTTCCATGTACTCAGAATGTGGCACTCTCCTGGCACAGTAACCAGGAATCTCCACTGAGCTTTGGTTCCAGAGTTTTTATTGGGGTTTCCTTATGCAGACAGTTGGTTGAATCATTGGACAAATGATTGAATTCAATCTCGCCCCACTGCCACCCCACCTCTTCTTCCCAGTAAGGAGGCGAGGCCATACCACTGGGTTCTAAACCCCAATCCTCTAATCCCAAGGCTGGTCTTTGGCACAACCAGCCCCCATCCTGAAACTATCCAGGAACCTTGCTGAGAGCCACTTCATTAGCATAAACTCATGTGTGGTCTGAGGTACCCACCTTGAATAACGGACAGGTCTGTCACTTAGGGGAATTCCAAAGGTTTAGAGGCTCTCTCCCAGGGGCCAGGACAAAGGCCAGCCAATTTTTTTATTATAGAACACAGCCTAACTGCAGAGACACATTATAGCCTACAGAAGCCTCTCTGCTCCTTTCTTTCCCTGGGCCCTGTATCAAGCCTCTGCACTGTGCCTCCTGGCTGAACAAAGACTTCTGTTTCTGATCCCTGGCCAGGTGGGTAAGGAGAAGGGCTACCCTCTGAGAATCAGATGCTGAATGATCAGGATTGGATCAAGTTTCCTAATGAAAGATGTAGATTTCCCCTACAAAGACAGGAAGCCACCCATTTGGACAACAAACATTTTCTACCTTTAAATGGAACAAGCTGCAAAAGCTTTTCCCAGAGACCAAATGCACCACATTCTTAGGTGCAAGAAAAACCATATTTATATGCCACAGAGGTCAGTGCTGGGCTGTTATCTGCTATCAGCAGCTGGGAGCCCCGGAGCCCCTGGTCTACCATTTTGCAGACAGAAATGTTGGTGAAGGGGGTGGGGCCACAGACAGCCTGGGGCAGAGAAATGCCCATTGACACTTTGTGTCCACTGTTACCAGCCCAGATGCCTTGGACCATGGGACCCAGCTCCTAGGTACAGCACTCTGGGTGCTTGGATTAGCCCTTGAATCCACAGGCTTCTCAGCTTCCCAGGAGAGGGAAGACAGATAGGGAGGGAGAACCTTCTAGAAATCTAGAGTGACTGTGTAGTGCAGGAGAGAGGGAGGAATCAGAAACTGCTGGGGAGGGTCCAAAGATGGGAAACCAGAAATAACTGTTTTCAGAATCTTCCCTGATCACTCTATCTTCTCCCCAGCATGATTTATCCCCTCTCACCTCCAGGCTTCTTCCTGCCAGCCCTGAGGCAGACCGACTCTCATCCTGCTGTGATGGGGGTTGGGGAATGAGCAGCTTAATATGTGTTGCCTGGATATGGAGAAAAAAAAGTCCCAAACCTTTCTGATTGTTAAAATAATATATGAGCATTAGAGAGAAAGTGGAAAGATGTGCAGAGCAGAATAAAATTCCTAAATGCTGCCCATTCTATAACTCAAAGAGAACCACTTGATAAATTTGCTATTTTCCCATCTAAAACCAATGTCAACCTAACCTCAAACACCACACATAACTCACACACACATGTACACACAGGCTCACACACATCCACACATGTGTGAACATGCATGCTTACAAGAATGCATGCACACCTACATGTATATGCCCACACATATACCCCCATATGTGTACACACACTCACATGCACATGCATTTATACATGTACACACTTACATATGTGTTCTTACTTGTGTGCACACGTACACTCATACACTCACACATGTCTCCTATTTGATTACTCATTGTCTGAACATGGGAACCAAATACATTCAGAAATGGAGACATGCTTATAATCATATTTCAAGAATTTTATTTACATTATATTGTAACTATGTTTGCATTCCTCATAATTCTTTAAAAAATAAAATTTTGGATAGTTGTGGCCTTGAGCAAATCTTTTAATTGCTTTGACTCTCAGGTTTTTCGTTTGTAAATAGGCATAGGGATCCCCGCCTTACAGACCAGGTGATAGGAGGTCTTGATGAGATGGGAGGTGAGGAGGCGCTGACACTGTGCAGGTGGTCAACAGATGACACACCACCATTAGTTTGTCACCATTAGTTCCATGTCTGACTCTGTCACCATTGTCTCTGACAGTTTTATCCTAACCCCATTTTGGCTCACCTGTCTGCAGACACCTGTCCAGGTGCTGAAGCATCTAGATGGAAAATGACACGAAAGGATAGAGGAGGGAGGCTCTCAGGAGGTTGTTGGCCATGGGTGCAAGGAGTGTCATCCAGGATGGGTAGGAAAGAAGTATTTCCCAACCAGTGACTTTAATTTTTAAAAATCTGTGTATCCCCCAATTGTGACTGAGAGGCCCCTCATCACCATCACTGTGGATCAAATGAATGGGCTCATGGTCAAGTCGGTTGGTCATGACGGCTGTACACACAGTCCTAGTATACACAGTCAAATAAGTGTAACAGGTTATTTGAATTTTGACTCCTTTAAAATTAGCCATGATGGTGACTTAGACTGCTCTCCAGTATTAAATTCTTTTTGTTCTTGGTTTTACTTTGTTTACTACCATAATAGATCTGGTAACATGGATAAGGCACATTGATGTTGAAATATGTGAAATGAATGAAGAGCATAAACATGATGATAATTCTTCAAATGTGCTTTGAGATGATCTTTATCTGATTGCACATTGCAGTCACTGGATTGTCACTCATGCGTCGTGCATCAGGGTAGCTCTCCAACTCCAAGAGCCATTGTTTAAAAAGAGAAAGTAAAGCCATTATTATATTCAGTTGGGCTTTTCATTTATTCAGAATAAAGAGTATCTTTACCCAAAATATGTTATTTGCAGATATGCTTAAAAAGAAACTCTGAAAAGAAATAAGCCTCCTTTATCTCATTATCTAAAAGGAAAACACAAGAATTATAAAAATTAATGAGTTTACTTTTAAAGTGCACATTGCAAGAATTCTCTGCATCACATCATGAAACAGGGTTTGGTTCAGATGTGGCCATGAATTTTAATATATATTCAGTCCCCAAATCAAACTTGATATATTACAACACTTTGAAATTTATTGTCAACAAATCACGTTTTTCTTACATAATTAATCTAGAGTAAATTAAACTTTGTGCATCACTTGGTAAATGCAAATATGTACAAATTTGACTACATATTATGAATATTATTAAATACAATTGAAAGTAAAATTTATAATGAATTCTTTAATAGTATAGTGATCTCAATGAGATATTTTAAACTTAAAATCAGTTCTGTATGATATTCTAAACACAAATGACTAAATGGCTTTTAAAATTCTGGAGGCAGTTGGTTAAGATTATATATTACTGCAGGCAGCATTCATGAGTCAGGGCATGAAATGCTGAGAGGGGGCTCTGGAACTCTCCTGACAAGCCTGTGGATTGAACATCCAGAGTAGTGTTATAGGTAGGCGGTGGTGGTGATTAATGTTTCCTCAAGTAGGCATGTTAGGGTTGGGGGCCATTTACTGTCTTGGCAAATAACAGCAAACACTTATTTAGTGCTACTATGTGCGAGGCATCATTAACCACGCACTTCTTAGTATTAGCTATTTAACTCTCTCAGCCATTGTCTGAGGCAGGCACCATTCCTAATGTCATCCTCATTTTATAGACAAGGAAACTGAGACACAGCAGTCCAAGCCAGGTGATGACTGAAACCCAGGCTGTCTGGCTGCAGACTCCATACAAAGAACCACTGTGCCACATGCTTGTCATAAAGCCCACAGACTCATGGTTGACCTCTCATGGTGTGTGGCTTGTCATTTTTCCTCACCTTCAACCCCAAGCCCTCAGCCCGAAATCCAATGCCCTTGCCAGGGATATGAAGTTCGTCCTGTGTTAGCCGGGGCTCTGTCCTCTCATGAGGGAATTAAGCTGTTTCTTGACCAAATGTGTCTGGGGATAAGTGTGTGAGTCAAGAATAATTATATTTATTCATGCTTGCCTCTACAGTTCTGCACTTTTCAGGAGCTGTTACTGAGCTGTAACAAATACAAAGCATATAGATACTGGCATAAGTACTATACCATTTCCTGGGAGAAGAGGCCTAGTGTAACTGGGACTGGTATAGCACACCACCCCAGCCCAGCAGTGGGGAAGATTGGAGGGATTCTAGAAGAGATATTCATGCAGAGACAAGGGCACCCAAAGGATGAAAGTAGGGCATGGCCCCTCTTTCTTGGCATTCTCTCAAGACCTCTTAAAAGCTCTAGTCCTCTCTATATAGATATATTCTGGTTGTCCTTGATGGTTTTGGTTTGTCTTTGTGGAACTACCTCAGGCAGAGCAGAGGTTGGGGACCCCAGCTTAGAAATCAGGCTGGAATGTGTGTTCTCCTCTTTATCAACTGTGTGACTTGAGGTGACCTCTCTGAGCCTTTGTGATCTCACCTGTATTCTTGGGTTAATGATAATTTTTACTTAAAGGGTTATTGTGAAGATTATGCTTGTGAAATACCTGGCCCAGAGTAATTACAAAAAGTGCTGTCACATACTTGTGTTCATTGCACTTAGTTATTTGTTGTCAACAACGTATCTATACCTATACTACAACACATCCTTATACTATAACGTGTCCGTATTTGTATGTAGGATGCATACATGTATTTCTTCTTTTTTATCCCCCTGGGTGCCTAGGAATCTTAGACTTACCGGTTAATATCTTTATTACAAAAACTTGACTGCTTATAGCCTACTGCAGACCAGAAGTGTTACTGATAATGTAAACAGTCAGCCAACACATATTTGGTATGGTATATGTATTATGTACTGTATTCTTACAATAAAGTAAACTATACCAAAGACAATATTAAGAAAATTTTAAGGAAGAGAAAATACATTTACAAGATTAGGCTGTATTTATTGGAAAAAATCCTCATATAATGGATCTGTCCAGTTCAAATTCAAGTTGTTCAAGGGTCCACTGTAGTAGCTATAATTGTAGTGGTCATTGTCTCCCATCAAGATCATTTGCTCAGTTTAAAAAAAAAATTATTATATTTATTTATTTTTGAGAGACAGAGAGCACAAGTGGGGGAGGGGCAGAGAGAGAAGGAGACGCAGAAACTGAAGCAGGCTCCAGGCTCTGCACTGTCAGCACAGAGCCCGATGCGGGGCTTGAACTCACAAACCATGAGATCATGACCTGAGCTGAAGTCGGATGCTTAACCAACTGACCGAACCAGGCGCCCCATTTGCTCACTTCTTAGTGGCAAGTACCAACTCTGGTTACCCTGATAATGGCCTGCCCTGTGACTTTCGCAAACCACCAGTGGCAGGTGGGATTCTGCTGATGTCTCCACCACATCCTCAAGGCCCCTTCCAGCCTGCTGTCCCTCATTCTCTGTCATCTGGCCACAGTAATTGCCTGAGGGCAGTGGGTGAGCAGGTATGAGCTGCTGACCAACTGACACTTAGCAAAACTCTTATTTATTTATTGAATGACCATCTCTCCAACTAGAATGTGACCTCGCAAGAGCTGGGACTGTCACTGCTGTATCCCCAGCAGCTAAAACAATGCTTGGCACATAGCGGACACTCACTAAATGTTTGTTGAATACTGAGCAAGTGTTGACTCACTCCCACTGGTCCTCCCCAAGCACCTGTCTCACGAATGCCTTTGTTTCCACTTCCTGGGGCCAGGCCAGCCCACAGAGGCTCACTTCTGTGCCCTGTCTTGCTTACCAGGCTTTTGGGGGGAGTGAAATTCTCAGTGTCATTATCATTGGTAATTTTTCACAGGCCTCCTTAGAGAGCTGTGAGTTGAGGAGGGTTATACATTTCTGGCTAACTCAGCTTCTCAGCATACAGCTTATTGCTGGGGTCTGAGTAGCAGGCTCTGCTCAGTCTTTGGTAGCAGAAGGACACCTATACTCTATACCAGAGTGGAGAGCACTACCTCGGGCTGCTGGTCAACCTGAGGAGGAACAGCCTGGGTGCTCAATATGGGGCAGAAAAGTACCTACAAATGGTAAGAGAGTGTTTGGGGGAAGGGGAGTGCAGATGACTGATAGTTCCTATTCTGAATATTCTCCCACTACAAGCACAGGACATAGAATGTCAGTGCTGGGGGCTTGTCCACAGACAAGTAGGTCAGCAGTTCTCCAAATTTTTTAGCTGGCCACACTTTGAGAACCTCCAAGCTGGGTGTTCTACCATTATGTACAAGTACTTCGTAGAAAAAAAAATCCAGTGTGGGTTGTGGATGATCTGCTCTCTGCCTCCAAATGTAAGTCTATCCTCCTTCAATGAGCTGTGATGGGCCAATGTGACATAACCTTCACCCTCTGCTGGGACATCTTAGTGCGGCACCTGGTACAGGTGGACACACAGTGAATGCTTATGGGGCAAATGAGTGAATGACAAAAAGTGAAGGGAGGGAGAGAGGAGTGGAGAATTATTTCATATGGATGATGTCAGTGCTAGTTTAAAATCCCCTAAAATTTTATAATAGCAAAATATTAAAAAGAACCCAAGTGTCAACCTTGGGGACCTGATTAAGTAATTGTATAATGCAGTACAATGAAGCAGTTAAAAAAATGCAGATGTTCTCTATGTACTGCTATAAAGAAACTTCCAGATATTAAATGCAAAAAGCAAAGTCACTTTGGTATGTGTGTGTGTATGTGTGTAAACTACTTTTATGAAAAAAATGGTAGGGGGGACAGAAAAATAAGACCTATATGTTTACATATGTCATAGAAGCAAAAGAAACTCTGAAAAACTACATAAGGCGTAATAAAAGTAGTTAGTTTTGGGGGGGGGGTGTCTGGAGAGTCTGATAGGGAGAGGAGAGGAGACTTTTTATCATATATGCATGTTATGCCTTTTATAATTGATGTGCTTGGAAAATGTATTACTCCTTCAAAAAATGTAAGTTCCTTAAGTCAAGAGTACATTCTAGTTGAATTTTCGTTATCTGGTGCCCAGCATAGCACGCGACTGGAGCTCTCCCTCAATCATGACAAAATTGATTTCCTAATAGAATCTGATCCTTCTCATTCTAGCCAAATCTACCTCATCTGAATTGTTGCTCTCCACTTACAAGAGAGAAAAAGAAGATGGCCTGGCTTGAAGGACATGCTTAGTTACCGATACATCTTTTCACTTCTCAGCTGGGGTGAATTATACTATTGATCTTCAAATTTGTGGACAGTTTTCACCTTCAAAACCATTCAGTTTTACAAGTAAATGGTTTTAGCTGTCAAAAAATTGGTAAAATTCAAGTGTGGATACCACTTGCCATACTTTCTGCAAAGATGCCTAGTCAGAAACCAGTTTGTTTTAATACCTTTTCTCTCTCTGTCCTTTGCACCTCGAGCTTTCTTTGAAAACCTATTTGTTCAACATCTTTTATGGGTGTGACTTTAGATGAAGAAAGTCAGATACATGTGTGGGTGTGTAGAAACCACTGATACGTCCATAAGAGTCTGCCCTTCCTTTCTCCCTTTCCCTCTTTCTCTCTCTATGTTTGGGAAAGAATGGTAAATTATTTCACTATAAATGTATTGGCATAATAAGTGGCTGATATTCTTTAATAACAATTGGTAATTTCCTGAGCCATTATAATCAGGCTTTAACATATTAACTCAGTGAAGACTTGATCAATGTCTTTATTGAAAAAATATGACCAGAACATTACAGTGTTCTTGGTCAATAATCATAATTTTTATTGTAATTATTGAAAGCTCATTTCCCCTCTTGTGCAGAAGATTGTGAATGTAGAAGTACGTGATTGTGCGGGATCAAGGTGTCATCTGTAATAGCACATTCAGCTGAATTTATGTCCCTCTCCAATTAGGGGACAATCAAGCTCAAATTAATTTAGCTCTCAGCTACTAATGAGCAACAGCAAAATCAGCTCACTATAAAAATTGTTATTGAATTTTATTTCCTTCAACTTGATCCACCTCAGTGCCCTGGGAGGTAATGCCGGCTTGAGGTCTGGGGGTTAGGGACCTTGGGGTTGTCTCACCTGTTCTGTCCGTGGGCTTCCTGACAGCTTGGTCCCCTAGAGGACCAACACCTAATGAGTTGTTAGGGGTCCACAGAGATGGGCTGCTTTTCCACACTCAGCTTTCCCGGCTGCCTTTTGAGTGAATTCTGTGGTCTAGACTGTCATCCAATGTAAATAGAATTCAGGCCAAATTTGTAACTTAAAATTTTCCAGTAGCCATGCTTTAAAAAAGGTTGGAAAAACAGGTGACATTAGTTTTGATATATTTTATTTCATTCAGCAGATCCAAAATATTATTTTAATGTGCCAAAAATATAAAAATATTCATGAGCTAGCTCACGTTATTTCCTGTGCCAGGTCTTCAATATTTGATGTGTAATTCCCATTTGCAGTATTTCTCAGTTCAGCTTGGCCTCAGTTCAGGTGAGAGATCGCTACGTGTGGCTGGTGGCTGCCACACTAGACAGGGCCAGTCTGAGTGAATTTCTTCATTTGTAACAAAGATTACTCTCCTCATTAGGGTGTGCGGGTTGGGGGCGGGCATGCCTTGGGTGCTCAGTGGCAATAAAGAACACACACACACACACACAAAACACACAAGCACGAGAAGATACTACATTTTCATTTTTACTATTAGTCTTGCAAGTCATTGGTAAATTTACAATCTCTGTGAATTGGCTTACAGCTCCTGTCACCATCTACCTTCTACGCTAATAAAGGCAGAATAGATCCTCATAAACATCCTGTTTCCTCATTATCAGAGCTTGGCTTCACCCATTGTGGTCTCATAAAAAATAAGGTTTTGAAAAAATATTAGTATTATTTGTTGCTATGAAAAATGCACATTTTTTTTGATGCCTGACTCTGGTGCTTTTGCTTTGACATCAAACAGAGCATGAAGCATATTGGCAAATATATGTTTGGGGAATAAGGAGCTGCTGAGTATTTTATCTCACTGGCAATGTTCCTGAAGAAAGCACAGACTTAAATCTAGGAAAGATTTTAATTGTTTAATATTATAAAAGTTTAATAGGCATTCCAAGGCGTAATGCAAGGACACCATTTGTCACTGAACTTGATTACTGCAAACCAGGAGACATGTGATGTGAGCCTGGAGCTCTGGCGATTTTGTCACTTGGAGACCTCCATACTCTAATGCATGGACGCTGGGGAAGGTGGAGGAGTCAGGGAAGCCACCCTGATGCTCCAGTGGATGTCTGTTGCCTCAAATGAGGCTGCTGCTTGCCAGTGCAGAAGGCCCTCAGATGCCTCCCTGACAGGCTTCAACCTGGCACATCTCATCTCAACACTTATTCCTCCCCTCCTTTCTCTTAAGTGAGTAGGTGTGCCACATTCCTGGTCGCCATGTCTTGTCTTGTTGTCCTCAAATTTATCATCCACAAAGCTTCCAGGGAGATCTGTCATGTGCCAGTGGGAGCCCACACCTCACTGCTAAGCGTACTTCAATGCCTCTACATTGCCCTTGGGGCAAAGACTATTTCTTGAGAGTGGTTCATGGGCTGCCCTGTGATCTGGCCCCTGCTCACTTCCCTTTCTCTCTCTCCCTGCCTGCTTGCCTCCCTCTAACCTTTAATTTATGCCCCTCCTTCTCCGAAGCTCCATGATGCGCTAACCAGATGCTTCCCCCACTGCTCTCCTCGGGCCCCTTCCTCACTGAGAACTTTAGTGCATCTCCTTTATAGGACTCTAGGCTCCACCTCCTCCAGGAAGCCACGTCTAAGCCTTCCCAATTCCACTCCTGTCAGGTTAAATGCCTGCGCTACATTCCATGCTATAATACTTTTAGCAAATTATACATGCATCAATCATAATGCCTGTGCACCGTCTCCCGTCTGAATTGAATAAGGCTTGCCTCACTTGTTTTTTGAATTCCTTATGCCAAGTTCAGTGCCGGATGCAGATGTTTCGTGGGTGTCTGCTGATGGGTTGGACCAGTTCTCTGAGACAGAGGTTTCTGGGCCTTTCCTCTCTGTTGGCAGATGAGGCGTGATGTCTCCGTGAGCTCCAGGGGAGGGTCAGCCATTCTCCTTCAAGGCTGAGCCATCCAAAGCCTGCTTTCCAAGGAGGCCTGACCACACACATTGCATGGCAGTGAAAATGGATTGCTTTGGTTCGGTGTGATGAGGTCTCAGAACCCCACCAAGAAAGTAGGGTTTGGAAATGGAGAGGAGGGGAGGAAGGATAGAGAGGTGATGCCTGGGACGTTGGGAGTTTAATCTCCATCTAGATGACAATGGGAGCATTTTTAGCAGGGAGTGGGGAGGATGTAGAGCCCACCTTCCACTGCACATATGTCTCTGTTAGTCTCTGATCAGGGGAGTGCAGAAGACAAGGCCAGAGGTATCAGACTTATATCAGTTAACAGCTGCATTATGTTATGGGTGCAAGATAGGGGGTTATGTTTCTCTCACATGACCTGAAGCCTGGAAATGGGCCATTCAGGGCTGGTGCAGGGACCACAGTGTCATCAGTGTCAGTGTTTCTTTGCTGTTCTGAGTACAATGGACTTTGTCCTTAAGGTCATAGGATGGTTTCCCCTTTCAAGCAGGAACAAGGGGGAGAGGTTAAGTTCAAAGAGCCAAGAGAAAAGCTGCCAAGTCTCTTTCCTGGATGACCACCCAGTGACCTCTGGTGGGAGCTCATTGTCTGGCTTGTAACCCATGGACACTATTCCATGGACATTGCGAGCTATGAGGAGCCTAGGACATTTTGTCCCCCCCACAAAAAAAGGGGTTCTGTTAAGAAGGAATGAATGAATATTGGGTGGGCAACCAGCCTTACCACTGGTTTTCCACCATCTTCCTGTGAGGTCATTTTATTTTCCTTGTAGCACCCAACACTCTCTAGAATTATTTATTTACCTGTTGACTGGTCCACCCCTAGAATATATGCTCCATGAGGAGGAGGGCCTTGTCACTCTTGTTCGGTCCTGCCCATTTTGCCTGTCACACCATAGAGGGTCTCCTGTACTTCCCGTGCCTCCAGACCCAGAATAGAAATCCTTAACTCGATTCCCCAGTGGGATATTTGGAAGCATCTCCCAAAGGGTCAGGGTCTTTCTGACATTTTTCACATGATTCATTTCACCAGGCTTGTTGCCTTGTCTCCATCTCTGGGACCTTTATTTACTTTTTTCCCTCCTAGTGAACAAATTAGCCAATGTGACACTGGACAGTAATTAGCAATTTGTATAGCAGTTTTTTAAAAAAATTGGCAGAATTCCATTGTTTTTCTCTTTAATTCTTAATTTACATTTTTAACGTACTGCGTCTTCATTCATATGAGAGGTTTCCTCTTCTGAGTATGTCCTTAATGGAACAACGCATTCTTCCCCCTCAAGTAATTATGAACATTAATGCGTTGGTCAAATTATTCAGTCATCTTATAATTTGAGCTGAGAATATTTATGGCCTTTTCTCTCCTTCCCTTTGAGCCAAGGTAATAGTCACTTGTGTAAGTGTGGCTCAAAATGTAGTGGCGTTTGATACTTCTAGAACCTTTCCTGTGGCCCTGCATGCTGGAGATTTTAGAGTCTTTGTCCTCCTAGACATAGGACATCCTTAACCTTTTGGTCAGCCCTGTACTGTCATGTAAATGGTCAACACCTTCATATCTCCCTCTTAGAAGTCCCTCACTGTGCCCACCCTTCTGGCTCCCATGTTAACCTGCGCTTCTACAAACAGTTCTTCCTTTGTTATTAGATTGCTCCTTTATTTGTTCAGCAGAGGTTTTGGCGGGGGAGGAACTATACCCTATCCATCTATATCTCCCTAGTCCCTCAAGGGTTGGTAGACATCGATAAATGAGTGTGAAGAACTGAATAATAATAAAAGCCCACTTCCGAATGTATTCTGTATGACAGGTGCTGTTCTTGGTTGCTTTAAATACATTCATGCATTTAATCTTTACAATTACCCTATCAGGCAGGTCCTGTTGCTTTGATTTAATCAATGAGGGAGCTACCAGAGGGAGTCATTGAATAGCATGCCCAAGATTACATGACTGATACAGAGGAGAGCAGGATTTGGCCCCAGCCATGTGACACTAGGGCCCACCTGCTTCTACCCTGCACCACCAGGTCTTCTGGTGTGCATGGAAACCACCACTTACATATGTGGCATGAGGGGTGGGAAGCAGAGCTTTCCTCTGATTCAGAGGTCTCCCAGTGGGGATCCCCATGCACTTCCCTCACCTGACTCCAACAACTATCTGAGAATAGAAATTAGTGCAGATGGCAGGAAGCTGAATTGATGTGGACCTTCCTTAATGCCTGGGGACTCCCTACCAGACAAGGCTCCTCACACTTTCCCTAGGCCTGTGTCTGTGGCTACCAGCAGCCCTGAGAAAAGGAGGGTCACCTCCATATGGGACAGAGCCCTCGAAGAACCTGCAATAAGGCTAAAGGGTAGAGGACTGGCCTACGGAGTAAGTGACTCTGCTGCCACCTATGCATGTGACACGTCACTCTGAGCCACTTTATAAAATACAGGTGTTCTCTAGGTGCTGGGAGGCAGAGTGGCAGAGTGCTGTCACTAGGAATTTTCCAGACCAGAAATTTTTTTTAAATGGAGAAGGGACAGAAATTAGGTCTTCATCTATTTATTTTTCCACGTAACATTAAAAAGGGAAAAAGAAAAAAGATCTCTTGCCACCATCATTTGATAAAAGCACTTTAACTCCCTAAAATATAAGTGGGATTATCTTAGAGAAAAAGGAACAATTCATTAAACTGAGCTCAGATGGTTAATGTCATGAAAAACTCAAGACTTTTTGTTTCGTTCAGTGCAACTTGGGCCTGTGAAGATGCTGTCAGCCATCACTGAGGACCGGTTTATGGGAACAACTAATGTAGGAAAAACGAAGGGACCTGCTGTCCACTATTTGTGTAACCTCAGGCAATCTATGTAGCACACCCGAGCTTCGATTTTCTCCTCTATGAATTGGGGGCTGCTTTCCAGGGGCTCTGGGAAGCTCAAATGAGATGCCTGTTGAGGATCCATTACCTGGGAGTTCAGTTCATGCTTAGAGATTTTAGAGCAGTGATTATCAAACAGTGGTCCCTGGCAGGAAGCATCAATGTCACCTGGGAACTTTCTCCAAATGCAGATTATCCAGATTATCAGACCCCACCCCAGACCTGCTGTGTCAGAAACTCTGGAGGTGGAGCCCAGCGATCAGTGTTTTAAACAGCCCTCCAGGTGATTCTGACGCATGATCCGGTGTGAGAGCCAGTGCTGAGGAGAACACGGCCATCTTTGCAAGGGCGGCAGCAGCAGTGGCTGGTGTTTGAACTCTGACAGAGCTCCAAGAGCACCTGCGAAGAGGGGCAGTGAGAAGGCGCTGCTATTCCTGATAATTATCCATCTCAAGCTGCACTTTCTTCTCCAATCCATCCCTCCTGGAATGAGGCTTTTCCTGGATGTGTTAATCATAGATCATCTGCTGGCCTGTCTCTGTCAGATTCCTCATGGGTAAGCTCAGAGCACCAGTGGCCACCTTCTAGTCTGGCAGTGGGGCAGCGCTCTGCAGAATGGGGGTCCCTCCACCCATCTAGCTGTCTCTGACTTCCATATGCCAGGAGCTAGGGCAAGCTACACCCTGCACTTTGTGGTTGGCTAGCTTTTCTAGATATGTCTCTCATTTCCACTGGATGAAGCTTATAGGTAGGTGCTGTGGCTGGTGTCCCTGTCTATACAATCTCTCTGCTCAACTCAGGTTCTATAGGACACTCTCAGCGTCTTTGACCCAATGAACAACTTTGACTGAGTCATGCTTCCAATCAAAATGGTCCCTTCCCAAGCCACCTGCAGAATAAATCCAAAGAATTTGGGGGGCACTTGGCTGGATGGTTTCTGTCTGAACCGTATGAACTTAGCTGGGATGGCTGGAGCATGTACTTCTGTCATGTTCTGTTTGACAAAGTGCTTACAAGGTCTGAACAGATTCAAGAAGGAAGGAAAATAGACCCCGCCTTCTGATGGGCACAGCAGGATTGCATTACAGGAGGACATGGGTTGGGGAATACACTACTGGTTTTGGAAAATACAGTCCCCAAAGGGGGCTTCTAGGCAGATCATATGCCTATGTGGAGGAATCTGAAATTCTAGTCCAAAGAATTATGATGGAGACAACTTGTGGTGCAGAGAAGCGGAAATATGATTGTTCTTCTTTATGTATGTGTGATGAGAAAAGTAGGTAGTCGGTGTTAGGAGGGTGAAGAAATTCCATGTGCCTCCCTCTCACCCAAATCCTACCCACCCCACCCTCCCATTCCTATTCCCCCATCCACAAGGTGCAGAAAGCATCTCCAATGTCTGCAGAATGTACAAATTAGGATATAAAGGTTAATGCTACAAAATATAAAAGTTAGAATTTAGTATTAAGGCCTGCTAAAGCTTATAATGAACACTCCCCAGAGAGTTAGGTGTGAGCTCAGGAAGGCAGTATGAGCCCCAAGGCCCTGGAGAATTATGGAAGGGGGGACGCACTCCTGGTGGAGGGAAGTGGTCAGGAAGGAAGATCCAGCTGTCCTCATCTCACAGGGGCACCGAAGGGGTACTGCTGGGCCTGGTGCCTGCCTCAGCTTCCCCTCTTCTTGCCAAAGTATCATCACCTGATTCCTTCAGGGGACCGCCCCCCATGTACCACGTGGGTGTCAGGATCTTGTGAGCTGGAGGCGAAAGCATCATGTTTCAGAAATTTGGCTAGATTGACAGGCAGGGGAGAAACCCACCAAGGAGCACTTTTATTTCAGCGTGTTAAAACAGTCCTCATCTGGCCACCTGGGCCTGTGGGGTTTGTAATTTTATCTCAGCTGCTGCCCATCACTGCAAGTGTGCTATTAAAGGCAATCTTGCTGCCACTGCTGTGAAATGCCAGCTGAGAGCTGCCAGTTTCCTGGCTGACCGGTGACTGGGGCTTCCATATCCTTTCACTCCAGAGTGTGGTGTGACATCGAAATTGAGTTGGGACGTATTCTTTCCTCCAGATGAGCCTCCTCTGAAAGGAAGAGAATCCTTATAAAACCAGGGATCAATCTGACTGAGGAAGCTCCCACACTGGCAGGCAATCCCAGGCCTCCATGTTGGATTATGTGCTTGGTGGCATTTCTGAGGTGACAATCCTGCTCTGGCTGCCCTGCGTTCAGCTTCTCCTGCCCCTCATTTTTCTCTCTGAACTGGGGTCAGCTAGCTGGAATAACAGACCTTCTGGAATATTCAAATCATATCCTGAATTTTGAGAGATAAAGAAGCACATTTTCAGTATTCCATAGTTTTCTATGATCTATGCCACTAACTCTCTCCTTCATCATTGACAACATTTTCCTCACTGAAAAGCTAAGGAAAATGATGTGGCAGGCCAGTTCTGTGGGGTGAAGAACCAGGGTGGCGGGACCAGGGAAAGGAGCAGGAGTGAGGGAAATCCCAGAAGGAAAATAAGCAGGGTTTGTGCAGGGTGTTTTGGGGTGGGGTGTGGGCAGAGGGCTTGAACTTTTTAGCTCACTTGTTGTCACACCATTTGTGAAGGAGGCAGAGGCAGTTGGACCAGTTTATTTTACCAATCTGGGCTTTGGTGTTCTCAATGGAAAAATGGAGATAATAGGAATATCTTTCTCATTGGGTAGATTGGAAGATTCAGTGAGACAATATGTGTGAATGCCAAGAATAGTGCCTGGAACAAAGGAAATAATAAAGCTTCACTGTCACTGCTACTGTTACTATTTGATAGAAGACTAAATGAAGGCACAAGGAAATGAATGAAAGAAGGAGCACGTAGAAAAGAAAGTCTGCTGTGCCAGATGCACATGGGCAACCCTTGGGTCTGTTGGGGAGGAAAAATTTTCTCTGTAAATCAAGATTCTACTAGCTTATCTAAGAATTAAATTGACATGAGACAGATTAACAAGAGAAAATCAAATTTAATTATGTACATATGGGGAATCCACGTAAACACAAGATTCCAAAGATAGTTAAGCAAAATGATGGATACATGTTGTCCTGAACTAAGGAGAAGGAGGTGGGGATCTGGGACTTCAAAGGGAAGGAAGACAACTCACAAGAAGATGAAAAAGATGAACTGTTTGGTAAACAAATATTTTCTGGACCATACAGAACAGTAGGAAACAGAGAAGAATTTTAATAAACAGACTTTGCTAAATTCCTCCCTAGTTTATATTATAATATAGTTATCTATGGTGACTGCTGTCTTCCTGGAGCTGGCCTTCTGCCTAAATTTTTCTAGGCAGTTAGGGAAAGGGTCAAAGGTAAGGTCAGACTCAAGGTCTTTTGGGCCTTAATGTTTTTAGCCTGAAGTAATCTGCATGCCAAAGGGGTACCTCTTGGGGCAACTTGTTCTGAATCCCTACAGGTCATAATCCCAAATCATATGACTTTGGTAAATTCTTTAACCTCTTTGAGCCTAACTTTCCCCTCCTGAAAAGTAAGAAGATTGAAGTGGCTGGTTTCTAAGTCCCTCCTACTAGAAATGTTATGAACCTTCTCTGAAGAATTCAACATCAATTAGGGCTTCCCATTATAGACCTAAAAGGGGGAGGAAGAAATGAGGGTGGGATGGAAGGGGGGATGTGGAAGCTGGGGGTGGGCATGGGATTCCAGAAGCATCTGTGCCACTTCCAGAGTTTTGCATAAATGGTCTGGGGCGATGTGGCCCTGTGTGGGAGTGGATAGAGCTGGTGGTGGTTTTAGCAGGGTGTGTGTGTTGGGGGGATGGGGGACAGGATGGCTGCTTAGGAAATGTCCTCAAGTAACAACTGTCATTACAGCCCCTGCAGTTGTTCTGGGATGCTTTTGAAATGACCTTGATTCATTGGGTCAGCTTGTCTCCCCCTGGTTGAACACTGAGTGCTTTGTGGGGTCAAGTCCTTCTGTTGACATCCTGAAGGAATGGGCCGATGCATTTATTCATTGTGAAAATTGTACTTCTGAGACCCCGCAACTAGATTGAGAGATGGCCCCCGCAGCAAAAGGTGATGGAAATACTGGATATCCAGAGTCCAAGGAGGAGGAAGAGGCTGGAATGGGAATTCTCCAGTACGAGAAGTCATTGATGCTCAGCTTAGCTCAGACAGGGTCCATGGGAGAGAAGCAGAGGGAGCTTCATAGCTGGAGGAACTTACATTTCCCCAGCCCAACTGTCTTGTCACCCACATGGGAAAACTGAACCCCAAGTGTGGAGAAGGTACATAAATATGCATGTTCTGAGGGTTATGTATGTGTAAGGCCTTTTGGGCACAGAAACAACAAAGTTTGGTATTTTGTAATACAAGGAATAATGAATTATATATGCAGGGTGGTCTGATGTCCCCTCTTCTGCATCCCTGTCCTGCTCTCCCTGACCCCTGTCCAGCCTCTCCTCTCCATTAAAGAATCACACAAACACCCAGCAACACCAAGCTTCTAGGTGGCCTCATATAATAGAGAAGTATGAGTTGTGGGTAGACAGTGTCCCTCAACATCCATTCTCCCTCCTTCCCTTATTAATAGGATCCCCTGTTTGAATTGGTCACAGGCCATGCAGGTAGAGTCTGCATCTTCCAGCCTCCCTTGCTCAATAAGGCCAGTGACCGAACCAAAGCCAGGGGGATGTGGGCAGAAGTGATGTGTGCAGTGAAGGGCCCCCCTCCTCAAAAGGAAATTGCCTTCCTCCACACCATTCTACTTTCCCACGGGAACCCCAGCAGGGGGTTGGAGGTCCCGTTTTCACTTAGAGCATGAAATGGCATTGTAGGAGGGATGGCACACCTGGGTGGCCACGTGGAGCAGAGGCACTTTAACCTCTGGGTCCCCTATCTTCTTGGACTTTTTCATGAGACAAATATAAAACTTCTGTTTTAAGTCCCTGTTACTTGGTCTTAGGTTAGGTCTTAGCAGCCAAATAGGGGTGCCATGGGAGTGGGGATGGAGAGACAGTAGTGAAGAGTAATTTGTGTTGGGTCTTGAGACAGTGACGGTATTTAAAATATTGCCCCATCTGAAGCCTGTGCTCTAGCCCCTGATCCGCCAGCCCAGGAAGCCTGGGTTGGAGGCTGGGGTCGTGGTCATTTCACCTCTCATCTGTGACTTGGTAGGGCCTGACCTCCAGGACCAGCATTCTCTGATCTTCTAACTTTGGATCATTATAGATGACTCCACGTCAGTCACTTTGAAACTGACAGCCGTTCACTTCCTCTCCTGGAGAGGTTGGGGAATCAGCCAGGCGGTACGTGGGAGGCAGATGCTTTACACACTCTGCATAGCCAGTCCTTTGTGATTGGGCATGTGGTGGGATTGGAGAGTTGTTCTCCATAAACTCCCTCAGATCCACTGTGCACCACAGGGCTTGCAAACCCACTAGTAGAGTTTATTCCTGGATTGAGTTATTCCAGGCTTCGTAAGGGTTCAAAAATAAGGATTCAAAAAGAAGTCCTTCATTCACTGTTAGCATTCACTCACCAGACACGTATTCATGCTGAAGCTGATACAGCTGGCTGGACTCTAGATACCAGAGACCCAGCATTGAATAGAGCCCAGACTGCCCTAAAACTGCCTCACATCCACAGCACGTGTGCATGTGTGTGTGTCTGTGAATGTGCAGAGAGCATGCGACTGTGACAGTTCTCCACCTTCAGTGTGCCTCTGAGTCCAGCGGAGACCTTACTAAATGCAGGTTCAGATGAGCATGTCTGCGGTAGGGCCTGAATTTTGGTTTCTTAATTTTTTTTTTAATGTTTATTTATTTTTGAGAGAGAGAGAGACGGAGCACAAATGGGGACAAGGCAGAGAGAGCGGGAGACACAGAACCAGAAGCAGGCTCCAGGCTCTGAGCTGTCAGCACAGAGCCCGACGCAAGCCTCAAACTCATGAACCATGAGATCATGACCTGAGCCAAAGTCAGACACTTAACAGACTGAGCCACCCAGGTGCCCTGGAATCCTGGTTTCTAACAAGCTCCCATGGGATGCAGATATACGACACTGCATAACAAGGGACAGTGAGACCCTATGGTAATTATAGCTGCCCGGTGAGCAGAAGGCTCACACAGGAGAGAGGGAGGGAGTTTTCCAGGCCAGTGGTTGGAGGATTGGGGAAGGTTTCCTGGGAGGTTTCGTGTTTATCCAGGCCTCCCCCAGATGAATAGGCCATCAGCATCAGTAATCCGATTGGCATGAAGAACAGTTTTTCAGACTTCTTACATTTTTTTTTTTCCAATCTGCATTAATGACACATAGCCAAGAGTCAGCTTTGTTTGGGAATTTGGCATGTGGAGAAAAATGGAAGACATTTGTAGCAACGGTTCTGAAACCCAAGTATGCATCAGAATCTCTGGATGGCTTGTCCAACACACATTGCTTGGACCCCACCCCAGAGTTTCTCATTTAGTGGGCTGAGGCTGGGACCCAGGAATTTGCATGTGTGACAAGTCCCCAGTGAGTTTTGAGAACCACTGGTTTATAGTAAGAGCCCCCCTCACCACACTGCCCACAGGCTGTGATGCGGGCAGCAGAGAATGCTGTGGTGGGAGTGATTACTGGGCATATCAAGGGGTGGGCAGAGAAAGAGAGACAAGTATATCAGGAGTGGTTGCTGGCAGGGATTTTGCTAAGACTTGGTCCAGTACAGTTTGTGAGAACAAGATGCTGAGTTGTGAACTGTGGTCGAGACTGCTCATCTACTCTTATTTTGCTACCACCCTGCACTGAGAAGACCCGGTCATCCCAACCAAAATGACTCTTCCTCCTTCCCTCTGCTCTTTCGGAAGCATGCTGACTTCCAGAGGCTGGCTATAGAAATGAAGATCCAGTCCAGTCCCACCAGGCCTCAGTGGACATTGGCACCATGGGGACATTGGCACGAGGTCAGGGGGCTCTAGAGCTTGACAGAGCCTCCATCTTTAGAGGAGCCTCAATGGGAAGGAAGAGGCATCTTATACAACTATGAAAGGAAAAGAAGGGAGGGGGGGACTGGCTGACGTTTTGGCTGTTCCTGGATCTTCTAAGAAGAAAAACCATTAGTGCTTGGATTAATGTTAATTCAATGGAATATTTTCATAAAGTTGTCCTTGGAGCAGCAAGACGATGTGTTTCATATTTTCTCCAGCCCCTGGCAAACCATGCTGATGGATGGTCACCAGGGTTGCAGTATGAGGAATCTCACTAATGATATTACATGGGATGTTTGTGCATTAGCTTGGATGGAATTGTCTCCTAACAGAGTCCTTTAGGGAAGGGTGCTCTTTCAGGTGGAGGATGGAAGAAAACAGAATTGATAAGTAATTGGAATTTGCAAAGGACATTTCCTTGGGCCCTAGACAGAATGGGTTCCGCACGTCCAGCAGGGGGCAGCAATGCTCAAACATTATATCCAGTCATGTGAATCCAAGCTTGGCGTTGTCTCCGAAATCACAAAGCCATGAGGATGGCAGAGGCCTCTTACAGAAGATCTCCAGAACTAGCCAAGCTGGGCCTGTCACACCCGCCCTTTCCCCGACAACCAAACCTTTGATTTTTCTCGGTATGCTGAGAAGTCATTAAATGTTTAGGTCGGCTGGGTTTTAATTCTAGAAATTTTCTTTTTATCTTTTGGCTGCTTTGTGTAATTTAGAATTTCTGCAGCCTGACTGAAAATTATAAGTAAACTAGGATTAAGAAGTCGGCTTTATTAATATGATAGTTCATATAATAGACATTTAAAAATTGTCATGCAATTCATCTCCTTCTCTGGGTTGAAATTTTATTAGTGCTATAATTGATATGACACCCACACACCCAGCTGGGGAACTTATTTGTTGATATCCATTTTAAAGTTGAGGAAATGAGACTGGCAGAGTGCAAGAGAAGAAATCTCAAAGAACAGTCCGTTTTCCCCCATTTAGGGATAGAAAAGACCTATTCGTTTGTCCATTCCTAAGTCTAGGATATGTGGCCCTTAATATATTTTCTCAGCAATTTGTCAAGTTTGCTTGTAAATGACTTTAATGATAGATGGCTTTGCCTGCTTTGCTGGGCTGGAAAATTCTGCAGCCTGGCATACTTTTCCTTTGGGAAGCTTCTTGCATTTTGTATAATATTTCTCCCCACCATCCTCTACCATTATCCCCCCTCCCCAAGGTTAATTTAATCCTGTTGTTCTTAAATGAAACACCCTAAATCATCCTCCTCCCCTTCGTTGTCTTCCTCCTCACTGTTTAAACCCTTCAAGGATGTAATAGTCTGGAAAATATTTCAATCATCATGTCTCCTTTTCAGCCGGCCAATTCCATTTGGTGTGTTCTCTGCGGCTTGTGCTGAAGCGCAATTTTTCACAGCATTTTTTTTAGTTTAAATAACATGCAGTGCACAATTACTAAAGGTCTTCTGGAACATTCCACCTGGGGTCTTGCCATTAAATAATATTTTGATGGAAAACTAACCCAACTTTCCATAGGACGAAATGCTATTGGCTCCCAGCGCTAATTGGCTATAAATTTAGCTAAAGGTCCATCTGCCTTCAGAGTTAGACCGTCTTCTCTGAGCTCAGAGTGGTGCCCTGTATTAGATGTTTAATGGATAGACTTAGTGAATAAATATGTATTTGTAAGTGCATCATTTAGAAAATAGTCAAGTGCAAGGAATTTAACTCTGCTAAGCCAGCAAATGTAATTTTTCTCATTTCTTACACTATCTTGCCAGATGTCAGCTCAATTTACCAGCTCTATGACCTTGCATGTGTTACTCAACCTTGCTGAGTCTCAGTTTCCTACAAACTAGGGAAAGCAAGATCTCTCTAGGCTTGTTGTGAGGACCAAATAGAGGTGCACAGTATTTAGCAGAATGTATAGGAAGTCTGTAAGACATAGCAGTGACTTTTCACTGTTTTTATTATCGTCACTACTCCTCTTATCATTCTGTGGTCTAAATCTCATGTTTGGGTGAGATTTTTACCAAAGTCCTCTGCCTATACATTCTCATTTTGCAACAGCACACATTAATTACTTAAGGAAGACTTCTCTAACCGTCCAGACTAGGTCAGGGCCCCTCCCCTCACCTCCATGAGTCCCTGCACTTCTTTTCTCCTAAATAGTCATGGCAAGTACACCCTCATAGCCCAAGTGAGGCTAGGAATCCCCAAGGGCAGGGGTGAAGGCTTTCCCTTTCAGTGGAGCCTGCGTGACCCCACACAGGACTGGACACTTGGAAGGCTGCAGTGTCTCCCTGTGGGGCTATGAGACAGTGAAATCTTTGCTTCTGGGAGAGGTCTTATCCATCTTTGGTGCCCAGAACATGCCATACCTAGAGCCTCTACATGGTGGGCATTCATGTCATACCTGGAGCCTCTACATGGTGGGTGTTCAGTGGGGGTTGCTCTACTGATTAAGGCCATATGCTTACCAAGCCGTGTCCCTCCATACATGGAAGCACGTTTCCTCTTAAGTGTCTGTTTTACTATTTAATATGACTGAAAGGCAGCAAGTCCAAATCCCCACATTATTTCACTTTGTGGAAGATTTCCTTAATTAAGGGCGTTAGAATGACATTCTAAGGTACTTGCCCTAAGAATCCCATGTCACAAATGGCCTAGACATGACTTCTTTTTAGTTAATTTACATGGATGCCAAGAGATCAGCATGTCTTCTTGTGATGTTTGAAAACAACCTGTTTAATAATCCATGTTGCATTTTTAAGGAGGACTTAGGTCAGGATGAACTGCCTATACATTCTGAAATCAGCTTTTCTTCTTTCTGGAACTGGGGCATTTGCTCAAGTACTGTATCCTGTCTTCTCCAGGTGCCTGTGGGAATTACTAACAGATCCTCTGAAGATTTTCTTGAATATTCCTCCACATCCCACATGTAAATTTGCTGATCTGACACCTATCCATTACCATAGCTTGACCATTTCCTACTATCTCCTGGCTTGATGTGGACTTGGATTGTTTCCTAGGACCCTGGCTCTGCCCTGTCCAATTTGCAGACTCTTCTCAGTGCCAGAGAACATAATAGCCTGGCCAGAATTCTAACACTTCGTTTCGTGTTGCCTATTAATTTTGCTCCCACCAAATATTTTAGAATCTTCTCATGTTGTCTTTACTTCTCATAAGCCTCCATAACTTTTGGGATTTTACCTGGATATGTTTCTTACGAGACCTTGACATATTTTTAAGATTCATCTTGACTTGCATGTCTCTCTCCATCTTTTGCCCTTGACTTTTAAACACCCGAGCTGAGCAGAGAGGACCCTGCATAGCTTTCTTGCTTCCTTTAGAGGTTGCCCCTCTCCTGCCGTTCCTTTCTTCCCAACTCAAGAGTGGTAGTGTGGTCAGAATTACATCTTGGAAGCAGGAGATTCTAATTACCACACAGTGGCAGCTGGAGCAGCTTATCTATATAGTCCTCCTGTCCTCCAAGGGCAGCTGCTAAGAGGGTAATGATTGTGTAAGCAAACATGGTATTAATTTTCTCTCCAGGGGGGCTGGTATGGGGAACAGGAGAACAAATGGGGATGGTTATGTTTCCCTGGAAGGAGAAATAAAGAAGGCAGTGCTCAGGAACAGTCATGCAGGGGAGAAATAGCTATAACAGGTGCCACAGGAGGTTTGGTTTCCAAGCACTAGTGGTCCCTGGCCCTTCCCCCTGGACTCAGATGACAGTTGGGGTTTGTGCTGGGCTTCCATGCCAGCAGTGGCCAATCACTGCCCCCAGGGGGTAGAGTCAGTGACACCACTCAGTCTTCCATTCACCAGAGTCTCACCCAAGCCTGTCACCTGGTGGTTCTATCAGAATCATGCGGATTTGAATTCTATTAGCATCCCCGTGGGTGAGGTCCTGGTGTCTCCAAACTTCATTAAGATGATTTTCACATCCTGGATGTTCCTCTTTCTTTCCCTGTCTTCTCCATTCTTAGTTATGTATGTTCCATTTTTATTTCCCAGAAGGCCAGATGCTTTTCTGGGCTTACTTATAGCCAGAATTCAGGTCACCCAGTGTGTACAGGCTCAGAACCCTCATCCTATTTCCCAGTCTCAGGCTCTTCTTGTCTCCACATTTCCACCTACCATTGTCTTCTCAAATCAAGACTTGTATATTTAGCTGAGAAATGTTCTTGAATTGATGAATCAGGAATCACTTCTACATATGTATATTTTTATATTCTTCTTCTGCTTTGAAGCTAAAATATATGGGTAAAGAGGCAATGTGACAATAAATGTGGAAACAATGATAGAATTCACAAAATTTCCATTTTGTAATTTACGGTGAAATTGCTGATTCAGGCAATGATCATCAGTGAATGCCACCATTAGTTAAACTTGATGGAGAACTTCACATGGGGAGGAGTCAAGCTGTCACCTTCTGAGCCCAGTCATTAATGATAGCATCATTAAGAGGACAACTGCAGGTCAAGTGCCTCTTGAAATACAAACCTTTCAGCCCTACCTAGAAAGTATTCTTGGCAAAATAAAGTTAAACTTAGATTTAATCAAGCTGCAAAGCTGAATTTCATTTAATAGAGAGGGAACTGAGGAACATATAAAATGACACCACAGAGAGCTAAGCTGACAAATTAGGAATACAAAGCATTCTACAGATGTCACTATAGCAAAGGCATAAGACTTCAGAGACAAAACAATCAAATGTAACCAAGTACAACATGGGTCATTGTCTGGATCCTGATTTGAGCACGCCAACTAGACAGTTGAGGATATTTGGAATTATTACTAATTTTGTTTGACATGTTAATTGTATTTTTAATATTTATTTATTTAAGTAATATTTACAGCCAAAATGGGGCTTGAACTTACAACCTGAGATCAAGAATCACATGGGACACCTGGGTGGCTCAGTCGGTTAAGCATCTGACTTTGGCTCGGGTCATGATCTCCAGGTTGATGAGTTCGAGTCCTGTGTTGGGCCCTGTGCTGCTGGCTCAGAGCCTGGATCCTGCTTCAGATTCTGTGTCTCCATCTCTCTGTTCCCCTCCCCAGCTTGCACTCTGTCTCTGACTCTCTCAAAAATAAATAAACATTAAAAATTTTTTTTAAAAAAAGTCACATGTTCCTCCAACAGCCAGTCAGGAGCCCCTCGACATCTTTGTTTTAAATCAGGGTGATTAGTATATGGAGGTTAGTTGAGCCATCTGATATTTCAGTATGTTTGAAAATGTTTTTAATAAAAAATGATTTTTGTAGATTAAGAAATGAAGCAAGCTGGTCAGTTTACTTTTTTTTAAAGTTTATTCATTTATTTATTTTGAGAGAGAGAGAGAGAGCATATGAGCAGGGGAGAGGCAGAGAGGGAGGAGAGAGAGAATCCCAAGCAGGCTCCAAACTGTCAGTGCAGAGCCTGATGTGGGGCTCAAACCCACAAATTGTGAGATCGTGACCTGAGCTGAAATCTATAGTCAGACACTTAACTGAGTGAGCCACCCAGGCACCCCATGGTCAGTTTACTAAGACAGAGCGTCTAATACACAATGACCAAAGTGAGTGATCCTGCCTGATTTATATCCTTCTGTTTTTAATAACTTAGGAGACTTGTTTCTAAGTTTAAAAGGGAGGGGAGGTGGAAATTATTATTAGTAGAGTGGTTGGATTTTTACAATAACATGTTTATTTAACACAGCTTTGGTTTTATCATGGAACTTGGAGGTTACACAACTGCTTTCTTAGTAGATACAGAGTATCTGAAGTCTTGAAGGAACCTGGGCATCCATTTAATCACCCTTTTCTCTGAGCTGGACCACTGTAAACCACCCAGAAATGATGGACAATAGATGTTCCTAGTATAGTCTTCCAGAAAGGCGAATATGTTACCTGCCCAATAACCCAAATATAATAGTACTCACTGTTAGGGAAGTCTTCCTGAGATACTAGGCACTCTCTGTCTTGTCCTGTCAACCAGGAAGAGGAGGAAAAGCCTCTTGGCAATAACTCTTCACATCCAGAAAGACTGACATTAACTACGTGACTCTCGGGTTCCCTTCCTTCTCTTTTCCTTCTTCTCCCTCCTCTTTGGGGTTTATTCTCCACCCTTTCAACCATCTGGAAGGTTCTTCTCTGTGACCCCCTGCTTTCCTTGTCCCCTTAGAGGTGTGGGGGCTGCCGGTGTTGAGAACAAGGTGCAAGTTCCTGAGTACACTCCCACTGGCCCCACGTCTTCTGGCCCTTGTCTTGGATTTGCCCTTTCCTGATTCCACGACCCTTTTATAGACCTCCTAGGAAGTCCCAAACACTCTCCCTCCACTCTGCTCATTTGGTAAGTGTGCACGCAGAGCAAGGCCTCAGATGTTTGGATCCTACACTTCCAGAATCCACAGGGCTCAGAAACAATCCAACTTATAAACACAAACATGAGGCCTTGTCAAAGAGGACCTGAGAGGAGAGTGAAGGTGAGTCCCAGATGTAGGGTCAGATGGCCTGGTGGGAGCAGGGCAGCTGGTTGGGTGGTGGTATCTACAGAGTTCCAGCTTCCCCCACACAAGCTGAGGAAGTGAGAGCAGGTGGAAGAGTGGAGAGAACATAGAGCAGAGAGGTGGTGGTGGGGGGGCTGGAGAGGGGAGTTGAAACATTAGCAGCCGTCCCTCTGTGAGCACACCGGAACATGCCAGTCTGCACTATGCAAGCTGTCCAAATAATGGTCTTCCCTTAGGGGTGGAGGGCTGCCCTGACATCCATGCACCCACCTCTCCCCCATTCAGTTAAGGAGCCCTGCTCTGGGCTCATGGTGCCACATGCGTACTTCTGTGCTGCCCTTAGAACCCTGTAGTACAGTATTCACTTATCTGTGTCTTCTACCTGACTGTAGGCTCCTGAATCCAGCAGGTGCCCCTTTGATCTCTGATTACCCAGCACTTAAATATGCCTGGCATGATGCCTGCATCTCTGTACAGTGGCTTTGGGAAGCTGTGCAGGGTGTGACTCTGGCAAGGGAGAGAAAAGGAAGACATCTGGGTACCCTCCTGAAAGCCCACCAAGTTATTCAACCCAGTTGACTAGTTCAGAATTCACCACACAGCACAAACTGAGCTAAATTTGGAATAATAAAACACTGTAGCCTGGACAATAATGAATATGCAAGCAGCGTAATGTAGTGGAGTACAGACAGCATTCTATGGTAGATGGTTTAATCTTCCTTTAGTGAAAGATCGAGGACAACAGCACAGAATGATTGTGCTAATTTGAAAAAGAGAAAATGGATAAGTAGCTAACATGGACAGGATGAATATAGGGAAGTGTTAAATCAGTCTCTCCGTAGTTTGGGTATTCTGGAAGACGGCAGATGTAGGTCTCTGGATACTAAGGGACCAGCACCTACCGTGGGCTGTATCTTCCTCCTGGAGAACACGTTAGGACTCTGCGTCGCATCTGTAGTTTGCATGGTGTGAAACTGCCACTACCTTTGCCCCAATGCACTTTGAAGAGATAGTTCATATTTATGAGCAAGTGGGTTTGTCCTTTCAGACTTACACAAGGCATTAGAATGTCAACTCCAGAAGCTGGAAAGCAGCCAGCAAATTAGGAGGCCACAGAAGAATTTTGAGAGTTTTTATTTCAGTCTTTAGTTTACATAGAATTTACATAGAATGTCCTCCCTCCCCTGCCAGGGGGATCCCCAGGTTACCCAGTTTAACTCCTTCATTGTATAGATGAGGCCCATAAACAATGACTTACCTGAGATAACAATGTTACTAGTGGTTAGAGTTTGAATTTATGGTTCCTGATTCATGTATCAGTGATTGTTCCATTATACGAAGCCTGTACTCCCATCCAGAACAGTTTTATAATGCTGATTAAGCTGGGTTATATTGGTGAATTTTGCCGACACATCGTAGATTTCACCAAGGCTAATTTGTGAAGGTGGCTGTGTTAAAGCATTAGAGGGCCTCTGTGGCAGTTTCCCTAGCGTAAGTGGAGGAAGAGCATCGACTGCGTTTACTCTTGCAATAAATAAGCTTGGTGGCTGTAATATACTGCCATCACTGTTATTTAGGAAAGCTTTTGACTTCGTGAAACAGATAACCTGACCACAATTGCTAGAATGAATGTGGGTTCATTTTTCTGACGTTACAAGAAGTCTCGATGTAGGAGGCTTTGGTTTTAGTTTAGCAGCTTAGTGATGTCAGGACAGACGCCTGATTCTCTCTTGGCCTTTGCCTCCTGGTCACAAGATGACTACTGCAGTTCCAGCCATCATGTCCATATTGGATGCAGGAAAAAAGAGGACTGGGTGGAGCCCCGTGCATCTTCCTTGTTACTAGGGGAGAAAACACTTTGCCATAAATGCCGAAGAAGGCTTCTGCTAGGATCTCATGGCCACAATTTTGCCATGATGCAAAGAAGCTGGGAAAATGGGGAATAGGATGGCCTTAAATTGGCTTAAACCAGTCATGATCCATTCCCTGGGGCTGAACACATAACCAAGGCTTTCTAATGCTAATGAAGAAGAGGAAATAGCTGAGTATTCCATATCACCCTAAAACTGTCAAGGTCCCTCATGTGTATATGATATGATCCTTTCAGAGTACAATTTTGATGCAAAGATGGGCAGTGGGTTTTTTTTTTTTTTTAAGTGTCTGATTCTGTAATCGTTTTATGCCTTTAGTGGAAGATTATTTCAGTAACAAATGCTTATCTGAGGATAACAAAGCAATTCCATTGCCACACATTTGTAGTGCTTAACCAAATAATAAATGTCTGGAACACTTTTTACCTGCACCTGTAATTCAACTTGTAAACCTAGGTTAAAGGAGAAATTTTATGAAAAGTTCATTAAGAGTAAATGCTAGACAGATCTTTAAATCTCATAATATAAAAGGTATAATTTTTAAATGTTGCCAGAGTTCTGTTAGGTCATGTAACAGTAGCATACCAGTGACACTTTACAGTTTTCAGAACTCATTCAATAGAAATTTGAGCACAAAGTTGTGCTGGGGTCTCTTGTAGGTACCTGGAATATATCAGTGAACAAATAAGAAAAAAAAAATTCTGGACAGATGAATGGAGAAAGAAACTGTGGTATATACATACAATGGGGTACTGCTCTGCTTTTAAAAAGAGGAAAATTCTGTAATATGAACGCAATATGGAGGAACCTTGAGAACATTATGCTAAATAAAACAAGGCAGTCACAGAGAGATGAATATGCTTGATTCTACTTATGTGAAGCATCTAAAACAGACCAATTCACTGAATCTAAGATTGAATGGTGGTTGCTGGGGGCTGGGGTAAGGAGAAATGGGGAAGTACTAATTAGTGGGCATAAAGTTGCAGTGAAGCAAGATCAGTAAATTCTACAGATCTGCTGTGTAACATCGTTCCTGCAGTCTGCAGTAAGAGGCAGATCTCATATTAAGTGTTCCTCCCACAGTGAAATGAGGTTTTATTTTTTTTAATGTTTATTTATTTTTGACAGAGAGACAGAGTATGACCGGGGGAGAGGCAGAGAGAGAGAGGGAGACACAGAATCTGAAGCAGGCTGCAGGCTCTGAGCTGTCAGCACAGAGCCTAACAAGGGGCTTGAACTCACCAAGCTTGAGATCATGATTTGAGCCCAGTTGGATGCTTAACCGAGTGAACCACGCAGGCGCCCCTGAAATAAAGTTTTAAAGGAAAAAAGACAAGTTCAGCCCTTGTGGAGTTTACACGTGGGGTGTGGGTCTTGGGGAGTATATTAGTGCTTTCCAGAGAAACAGAACCAGCAGTGTATATGCGATTGTGCGTGCACGCGCGCACACACACACACACACACACTCACTTTATTTTCAGTAGTTGGCTCACACAGTTGTGGGATTTGACAGGTCTAATATGTGCAGGGTAGGCTGGCAGGCTGAAGTCCTAGGTCCAACTTGATGTTGCAGCTCTATACCAAAGGCGATCTGGAGGCAGAATTCCCTCTCTGACTGAAGTTCAGTCTGTTTGTTCTTAAAGCCTTCAATGTATTACACGAGGCCCACCCACATTAGAGAGGGGCATCTGCTCTACTCAGGGTTTACTGATTTAAATGTCAGTCTCATTTTAAAAATACCTTCACAGCAATGTGGGGACTGGTATTTGACCAAACATTGGAGTACCATAGCCTATCCAAGTTAACACATAAAATTAACCATCAAAGGGAACCAGACAATAAGCATAATAAATAAATAAAGTTTGTAATACCCTAGAAGACAGTAAATGCTGTAAAAAACAGAGCAAGGTAAGTTACAACTTAAAATAAGGGGGTTGTGCCCTTAGGAAGAATGCCTGAATGTATGTAGAAAGGTTTTCGAAAAGTCTTTAAGGAGCATTTACTACATGTCGAGTGCTCTGCAAAGGAGAGAGAAATGGGGAGAAACACAGTCTCTGTCCTCAGGGGTTGTTTCACCATCCACGAGATGAACAAGACCCTCAAGGTGCTACGTGGTGGGTCCCTGAGGAGCATGGGGCACATGGGTGTGGGGATAGGTACAAGTGTCCTCTCTGACTCCATTATCCCTCTAGGGTAGGTCCAGTGTGAGGCTGAGAGAGCTGGACTGATTTAGCTCAAGTTCATAGAACCCAGCCCCCCTGGCTTATCTTCCTGCATCACTTTCTAATAAGGAAGACCCAGCAGGTGTTACCACACAGCTTCTCTGAAAGGTTACCAGGGAGGGCATCCTTTACTCTGCATGAGGGAGGACAGTACTGGGCATAGAGGGGAGAAAGCAGCAGACGACATCAGGAGCCTGGGGTCCTTGTGGCTGGCTGTACATGGGGCACAGAGGACGCTGGTATTGTGGAACTGCTCACGGCCACAGCAAAGGGCAAGAATGTTCTGGAGTGTGAGGAAACCTCTGGGTATGAGGCTGCTTCTGCTCTGCTTCCCTCATTCACACTGTGGTGCCTTACTAGGCCCTTGGGAGAAAGGCTAATGATCCAGCTGAATAGACCATCTCGAGATGGACACATGAGAAACTGGTAGCAATGGTGGCCTCCAGGGAACAGAACTGGTGGGGACCCTGACTTTCATACCTTTTGGGTTTCATCCAATGAAGACGTATTACCTTGAAGTAGTATGTTAAACAAGCCAATACCAGAGATTTTTCTGAAGACAGTGAGAGTTCTTTGAAGGCCACCTGCTGGATTACAAAGGGCTTGGGCTCTGAGTCAGACCGTCCACAGCTCTGCCACTTATTAGCTGGGTGACCTCACTTATCTGCTCCAGGCAGCAGTTTTCTCCCCAGGAAATGGGACAGTCATAAGTTTGTGTGAGGAATGAATGAGGGGGTTTATGAAGGTTCCAGAAACCAGAAGTTGGCCTTGTTGGTTAGCCTCCTAGGTGTACTGAAGGCAGTCACTGACATGCAGCCCTGGGTCCCCAGCCATGTGCCCTGCCAGATGTCACAGAGATGACATCTGTGTGCCCTGTATGACTGGTTTTCACAACAAACATCTCACCTCATCAACAGCAGTGACTTCCTATTTCTTCTGCTTCAAAAGCTCAGGAAGGGGATAGTGTCTTTAGAAAGGGGACAGAGTAAAATGCTGTTCCAGGGTTTCAAGGTGGCTGGAAAACTTGACCATGCAGCTTAATTTGTTTTTCAAAGAATTTGTAGGATCATTTTTCTCCCCTAGACTTGTGATCTCTTCATAAATATCACTTAAAATGTTTACTTTTAGTGCATATGCCTCTTATGTCCCATATAAGCAGTAAGCGTCTCTTTGGAAAAGACCTTGTTTCATGAAACTTCATTCTGTTGAAACCCCTCACATGCAACTGCCTCCAAGCAATTTCAGTACCCTGCGATTTATCTGCTGCTGGTTATCTATGGCTGTGCAGCAAATTACCCAAACCTTAGTGTCTTAATTCTCACATTTTCTATGCATTAGGAATTCAGGGGGGGCTTGGTTGGGTGGTTCTAGCCCAGGGTCTCTCAGGAGATTGCAGTCCTATGTCAGCTGGGGCTATGGCCTTTGAAGGCTTGACTTCCAAGGGGTCTCACTCACATGGCTGGCAAATTGGTGCTGGCTAGTGGTGTCTCAGTTCTATTCTCATGGGCTTCTCCATAAGTCTGCTTGACTGTCCTCATAGCATGGTGGCTGGGTCCTACCAGAGCAAGTGAGCCAAGAGGCCAAGATGGAAGTACAATGGCTTTTATGACCTAGCTTCAGAAGTCACACGTCGTCAGCATTTCTGACCACTCTGTTGGCCACACAGACCACTGGCGATTCAATATGGAAGGAGACTAAATAAAGGCACGAATGCCAGGAGGTATCCTGGAGGCTACCTTGAAGGCTGACTGTAATACCGATCTCATAGCACACAGTAGTGCTTAGAAAGTACATGATAATTTCTTAACTGTGTGTTAAGATAATTTCTTAACTGTGTGGGTATGAGTGTGTACAAAGAGCATACAATATATAAATGGTGAAGGCCAAAAGTTTGTTTTACTTTTTCTGGATAAAGTTCAATATCTCAAACTTGAATGTGCATTGCAGTTACTTGGAGGGTTTATTAAAGCACAAATGGCTGGGTCCGTTACTAAAGTTCGCAGTTCAGTAGATCTGGGGTAAGGGGGAATTTGCATTCCAAAAAGTTCACAGGTAATTCTAATGCTCCTGATTCAGGGCCACACTTAGAGAACCACTAATCTAATTTGTATAGAGATGCTAGTGGCTTTTTAAGAATATTTGCCTCAAAGCAAATACCACCTTGGCCTCTTAGAGCTAAATACCAAATGGTTAAATTCATTATGCATGTTATCTTAAACCTGAGGTTTGCTGAATGATATGGAGATAATGTACACATTGGAGAAAGGACAGTATATGGGCAGCACTAATCAATGGTGTACTAGCAAATTCTCCAAAAGAAAGAAAGAAAAAAAAAAAAAAAAAAAAGAAAGAGGGAGAGAAGGAAGGGAAAGGGAGGGGCTTTAATTTGTAACTTTTGCTGATTTCCGCAGTGTAAATGCTCACACCATGGCCAGTTATCACGATTCCCGAAGGTTTCACAGCTGACTCCCTAGCAGGTACAACACCAGCTGCAGCACACCCCTAGCTCTGAGCAAGCTCTTCCCTTGTCATGTGCTATTCTGGAAAGCTGCAGCCCAGGTGGGGTCTGTGCCTGGCCAGTGATTCTAATAGTGAGTCCTCTGTACGCTGAGGCTGTTAAGCACCAGGTTTGGTTTTCTTCCTGCCTAGAGGGAGACTTTCTGAGGAAGCTAAAGTGACAGGATATAACTGTGCAGACAACTCCATGTGCCATAGGCGAATGCAAAACGTGACTCCTCAAATTCTCCGCGACACATGCCACCCCCACCTGGTCCAGTCAATTCTAATGACTGCTCCAGGCCTTCTCCTAATCAGGTTCAACCTTTAGAGCTTCCTCCTCATCAAAGCCCTCGCTGGCCTTCCCTCTCTTTGGAAACTCCCCTCTCTCCACACGCCTTTCCTCAGGTGGGTGACAGGAGCTACTTTAGTGAATTCAAATTTTGAGCTGCCAGGATGCCTGTTAAGAGTATAACATCTGAAGGTGTATAGAGATTGCATAGAAATTTCATCTGGCAATTCACCTTGTAGGAGGCTGGAGACTTCTCTTTACCACCCTGAACTGTTCTTTAGATTTGAAGTGGCTGTTTAACTTGTAAGCTTCTTGAGGGTATACGGGTTTATTTCTGTATGTTCCCCACAGCGTCTCCCATGGGGCCTTGGGTAAAATAAACCCTTATAAACATTAATGAGTCCTAATTTGGAATTCCCTCCATTACAGAAAACACTGTCATCCTAACAGAGAGCTTTAGTTGCCTTAATACCAAAGAGTGAGTAATTTGGGAATTTCAATTACCATGAGAAATAAGTGGAGTATGGTTCTTCCTTAGGAAGTCCTTGCGGGGTATCCCATAATGCTTCCTTTTGTCATGTAACAGACATAGTCTTTGAAAACTGGACTCATGACAATTTAGTGCAATAATAATAATTAAAAAAGCATAGCTTTTGAGGTGGGCAGATCATGACTCCTATGGGAGCTCATCCTTAATAGCCTTAGTAGCTATCCTATTCTGGGTGGCTTTCTTAGACTCTCTGAGTCTCAGTTACCTGGTCTCTAGAATGAGACTGATAATAATCACTTTGCAGGTCTTTTGTGAGGATGGAATGAAATAATCTGTGAAAAGTGCTAGAATGGAGGCTTATGGGGAGTGGACTTATGGTAAGCTCCCTGCCCCACTTCATTATTTGAGGGAATCCGACATACTTGTTTCAAATACATCCAGGGCCCCATGACTGACTCTCCTGACAAATTCTTATTTTTTTGATGGTACATGCTTGTTTTGCTGTGAATTTCTAAGATGTTTTTGTTTGTTTGGGTGTTTTTTTTTTTTTTTTTTAAATTTTTAAGGCAACATTAGTGACAGTGATAAAGGTCTTCTTTCCACACAGCATGACTGGCAGGTCTAATGAGCTGGGGGGGAGGGGGGAGGGGGAAGGAAGCATCTTGAGTATTAACATCTCTGGAAATGTTTAGTAGGGAGAAAAGAAGCTATTTCTTTAGGGCCTAACCTGATTAATAAGATGATAGGTTTGAGATTCTGTGGGCTGGATTTCTCTGCTTTCTGTCTATTTTCTGAGGCTCCTGGGTTTCCAGGTTATTTTAATGGTACGGCAGATACTAAGCAGGAGTGATCAGTCATGAATCACAGGTTTGGAAAGGACAACTCTGAAAGACAGGGGCAGATCAGGAAGAAGGAAATAAACACTTAGCAGGGTACTTAGCAGATTGCCCCACAATTAATATGCTTCTTGGTCCAGTTTAGCTGTGAATGGTAAAGTCGGGAGATAGTTCCTCTCCACTTGATCAGAAACACATTGACTAAGCACCAACTATGTACTAAGACCCAGAAGGGATAGAAAAACAGCAAAGGGACTGATTTTTCTACCCAAGAATTTACAGGGTAGATTAAAAAGCTATACATGTTTGCTGTTTAGTTGATCATTCTTACTTTATTAGAAAACAGATTTCCTACTCAGAAACAAGTAGAGATTTTCACACTTGGAAAATTAAGTCATGGTGAACCTCTGATATTTTGAAACACTGCATTTCTTTCTAGCCACTTAGGAAAAGAGACTGCCCAAGTTTGGGACCTGAGACCTGAGCTTTATGGCATGCAAAGTAATCTGAAAAAGTGAGATATGGCTTTCTGAATTTTTACAGAAAACAGCAAACCCAGTGCTTTCCCAAGTTTTTGGGTAATATCAAGCAAATGAACGGTAAAGAGTTGGGGCTTGATTTATGGCTTTATTTGTTTAGTATTTTAAAACAGGCATAACTTTCCAGGTGCATAAAATTGTCACAATGTATGGCTTAGGACGCGGGAGTGGGAATCAAGGGTCTGGATTTCATTCAGAAAACACATGAGCACCTTATAGGGGACTGGCTTTATACCAGGCAACCTGTTGGGTGCTCAGGATAAATGAAAGCAACTTGGTACCATCCAGATAAAATCTATGGATACACATTTGAGGCAGCAAATAGTTCTTCCCAGCAAGGTCTTGGGGAGAGTCAGAGAGAAGGTAAAACTGACAGGCTTTTTTTTTTTTTAATATGAAATTTATTGTCAAATTGGTTTCCATACAACACCCAGTGCTCATCCCAACAGGTGCCCTCCTCAATGCCCATCACCCACCCTCCCCTCCCTCCCACCCCCCATCAACCCTCAGTTTGTTCTCAGTTTTTAAGAGTCTCTTATGCTTTGGCTCCCTCCCACTCTAACTTTTTTTTTTCCCTTCCCCTCCCCCATGGTCTTCTGTTAAATTTCTCAGGATCCACATAAGAGTGAAAACATATGGTATCTGTCTTTCTCTGTATGACTTATTTCACTTAACAACTATGTGGCAATGAGAAAGAATGAAATATGGCCCTTTGTAGCAACGTGCATGGAACTGGAGAGTGTTATGTTATGACTGACAGTCTTAAAGAAGGAGTAGAATTGGTGAGAGACCCGTGTTGCAAGCAGAGTAAACAATGGCACGCACATTTCATGGTGTTTGGAAGGCAATAAGAACTGTAGATGACAAAAGTCTAGAGCAGTGGTCCCACCTGGTATTGTACATCCCTGTGGATCTTGTTACAGGAGGTCTGGGGTGATATTTGAGATAGCACAATTCTAACAAGTTCCTGGCTGACGCTCAGACTGCTAGCTTAAGCCCACACGTTGTGTAGGGTGGGGGTCGAGCCTGGAATGTAGGGGTAAAAATGGGGGCTGGATGGAGGAAGGGGTGAATGGTGAGGGCAAGGGCCTGTCACCTGGGGCTGATTGCTGCCCCTGGCATGTCTGAGCTATCCCCACCTTCGTACTGGTGATAACGTCTGTGCCGTACCCATTCTCCCGTAGGCCTGGTGCAACACTCAGCCAACACGCTTTCTCAGTCCCAATAGCAGTGATACTGAATTTTACTATTTTCCTCAAATCTCCTGCCACCATCTACCATCATGGATTCATCAAATAGTCTGTTTTCTAATCACAGAGAAAAGAGATAAATTATTGGATGGCGTTTTCTTCAGGTATGCATTCTCCCTACCCAAAGCCCACCTGTGTCTTTCATGCTTTTCTTCCCCCACCTGTCTACTTCTGTCCTTTCCTCTGCTTCAGGCTGAACCCTCCACTGCATTCTGGAAGGTGTCTCCTCTTCTGTTTGGCTTTCTGTGGTCCTCCATCCATCCGTCACTCTCCTTTTTCATGTGTGTCCCACCTCTTCTCTCCCAGCTGTTTCTTCTGCCATTGATGTGCTCAGAGATCTCCTTTCTTGCACTCGCCCCCACTGAAAAAACGGCCTTGATTCTGCTCCCCTTCTAGCTACAGTCTGACCTCTCACCCTCCCCTCATAGCCTGATTTCTTGAGACCAAGCCCACACTGCTTCTCCTCATCTGTTCTCTGCGGACTACTATCATCTGACTTTTGCCTTCCCCACTCCACTGATGTGGCTTATCTGAAGTTAACTATGCCCTCCCACCTGCCCGGTCAAGGAATTTCAGCCCTGGCCCTATTTATCCTTCACATTGGCAGTGTTGACCTCTCCTGCATTGTCTTCCGTGCTCTCTAGATCCTATTTCTTGTTTTTTTTTGTTTGTTTTTTAAATTTATTTAAATGAAAAGAAACAAACAAAAGCAGTTCATCCACTTCTCCCACTTCCCATCCCCTGCCTCTGGCAACCACAATCTGAATCTGTTCTCTGTATCTATGAACTTGTTTTGTTTTGTTTTGTTTTTTCCCTCAGATTCCACACATAGGGGAGGTAATATGGTATTTGTCCTTCTCTGACTTAATTCACTAAGCATAATGTCCTCGACGTTCATCCATGTTGTCGCAAATGGCAAGATTTCATTCTTTTCTGTGGCTGAATAGTATTCCATTTCATATACACACCACATTTCTTTATTCATTCATCCATCAGCGGACACTTAGGTTGTTTGCATGTCTTGGCTATTGTCAATAATGCTGCAGTAAAAATAATAATGTGCATATATCTTTTCAAATTAGTGTTTTTGTTTCCTTCAGATAAATGCCCAGAAGTGGAATTGTTGGATCATAAGGTACTTCTGTTTTCAGTTTTTCCAAGGAAACTTCATACTTTTTTCCATAGTGGCTGCACCAATTTACATTCCCTTCAACAGTGCAGGAGGGTACCTCTTCCCCTACATCCATGCCAACGCTTGTTATTTCTTATCTTTTTATTAATAATTATTCAGACACATGTGAGATGATATCTCTTTGTGGTTTTGATTTGCATTTCCCTGATGATCAGTGATGTTGAACACCTTTTCATGTACCTGTTGGCCATCTCTATGTTTTCTTTGGGAAAATGTTCAGGTCCTTTGACCCTTTTTAAGTTGGATTGTGATTCTGTTTTTGCTATTGAATTTTTTGAGCTCTTTATATATTTTGGATATTATCCCCTAAGTGGATGTATGGTTGCAAATATTTTCTCCCATTCAGTAGGTTGCCTTTTCATTTTGGTGATGGTTTCCTTCAGTATGCAGAAGATTTTTACTTTGATATAGTCCCAGTTGTTTATTTTTGCTTTTGTTGCTTTTGCTTTTGGTGTCACGTTCAAAAACTAATTGCCAGGACCTATGTTAAGGAGCTTACCCTCTGTGTTTTTTTCTAGGAGTCTTATGGTTTCAGGTATTATGTTCAAGTCTGTGACGCATTTTACATTTATTTTTGTGTATGGTATAAGATAGTGGTCCAATTCCATTCTTTTGCATCTTGCTGTCCACTTTTTCAAGCACCATTTTTTTTCTTACAGTATTTTGCAACTTTATATTATATTTAGTATATACATATATGCATAGGAAAAAAAAGTAGGATTAAAGATGTTTTCTCTTTGCTCTGCTTTTCTTTTTTTCTCCAAATTTTTATTTAAATTCTAGTTAGTTAACATATAATTTAATATTGGTTTCAGGAGTAGCTTTTAGTGATTAATCATGTATATACAACACCTAGTACTCATGATAATAAGTGCCCTCCTTAATACCTTTCACCCATTTAGCCCATCTCCTACCTCCCTCCCTCCATCGACCCTCAGTTGGCACTCTTTTGTTAAGAGTGTCTTATGGTTTACTTCCCTCTCCTTTTTCCCCCCTTCCCATATGTTCATCTGTTTTGTTTCCTATATTCCACATATTAATAAAATAGTATGAATTTGTCTTTCTCTGACGTATTTAGTGTAGCATCATACACTCTAGCTATATCCATGTTTTTGCAAATGGCAAGATTTCATTCTTTTGAATGGCTGAGTAATATTCCCTTGTGTGTGTACACACACACACACACACACACACACACACACACACACACATATCTCACATCTTTATCCATTTATCAGTCAATGGACACTTGGGCTCTTTCCATACTTTGACTATTGTTGATAATGTTGCTATAAACATCAAGGTTAATATACCACTTCGGATATATATTTTTGTATCCTTTGGGTAAATACCTAGGAGTGCAATTGCTGGACCATAGAGGGTAGTTATACGTTTAACTTTTTGAGGAACTTCCATACTGTTTTCCAGAGTGGCTGTATCAGTCTGCATTCTCACCAACAATGCAAGAGGGTTCCCCTTTCTCTGCATCCTTGCCAACATCTGTTGTTTCTTGTGTTGTTAATTTTAGACATTCTAACAGGTGTGAAGTGGTATCTCATGGTGGTTTTGATTTGTATTTCCCTGATGATGAGTGATGTTGAGCATCTATTCATGTGTCTGTTGGCCATCTGGAAGTCTTCTTCGGAAAAATGCCTGTTCATGTCTTCTGCCCATTTTTCAACTGGGTTGTTTGTTCTTTGGGTGTTGAGTTTGATAAGTTATTTACAGATTTTGGATACTAGCCCTTTATCAAGTATGTCATTTATAAATATCTTCTCCCATTCCATTGGTTGCCTTTTAGTTTTATTGTTTCCTTCACTGTGCAGAAGCTTTTTATCTTGACGAAATCCCTTTTTTGTTTCCCTTGCCTCCAGAGACATGTCTCGTAAGAAGTTTCTCTGGCTGAGATCAAAGAGGTTGCTGCCTGTGTTCTTCTCTAGGATTTTGATGGTTTCCTGTCTCACATTTAGGTCTTTCCTCCAGTTTGGATTTATTTTTGTGTATGGGTAAAAAAAAGTGGTCCAGTCTCCTTCTTCTGTTTGCTGCTGTCTAGTTTTCCCAACACCATTTGTTGAAGAAACTGTTTTCCATTGGATATTCTTTCCTGCTTTGTCAAAGTTTAGTTGACCATATAGTTGTGGGTCCATTTCTGAGTTTTCTGTTCTGTCCTGTTGATGATATGTGTCTGTTTTTGTGCCAGTAGCACACTGTCTTGATAACCACAGCTTTGTAATATAGCTTGAAGTCCGGAATTGTGATGCCTCCAGCTTTTTTTTTGTTTTTTTTTGTTTTTTGTTTTTCCTTTCAGAATTGCTTTGGCTTTTTGGAGTATTTTGTGATTCCATATAAAATTTAGGATTGTTGGTTCTAGCTCTGTAAAAAATACTGGTGGTATTTTGATAGGGATTGCATTAAATGTGTAGACTGCTTTGGATAGTATAGACATTTTAACAGTGTTTGTTCTTCCAGTCCATGAGAACGGAATTTTTTCCCCATTTCTTTGTGTCCTCTTTAATTTCCTTCATAACTATTCTATAGCTTTCAGAGTACAGATCTTTTACATCTTTGGTTAGGTTTATTCCTAGGTATCTTATTGTTTTGGGTGCAATTGTAAATGGGATCAATTCCTTGATTTCTTTTTCTGCTGCTTCATTATTGGTGTCTAGAAATGCAGCAGATTTCCATACATTGATTTTATATCCTGCAGCTTTGCTGAAATCATGTATTAGTTCTAGCAATTTTTTGGAGGGGTCTTTTGGGTTTCTACATAAAGTATCATGTTGTCTGTAAATAGTGAAAGTTTGACTTCTTCCTTGTTGATTTGGATGCTTTTTATTTATTTTTGCTGTCTGATTGAAGGGGCTGAAGACTTCCAGTCCTATGTTAAATAGTAACAGTGAGAGTGGATATCTTGTTTTGTTCCTGACTGTAAGGGAAAGGCTCTCAGTTTTTCCCCACTGAGGGTGATATTAGCTGAGAGTCTTTCATATATGGCTTTTATGATGTTGAGGTGTGTTCCACCTATACCGGTTTTGTGAGGGTTTTTATCAAGAATGGATGCCATATTTTGTCAAAAGTTTTTTCTGCCTCTATTGAGAGGATAATATGGTTATTATCCTTTCTTTTATTAATGGGGTGTATTGTGTTGATTGATTTGCAAATATTGAACCAGCCCTGCAGCAGAGGAGTAAATCCCACTTGATCATGGTGAATAGTTCTTTTAATGTACTGTTGAATTTGATTTGCTATTATCTTGCTGAGAGTTTTTGCATCAAGTTTCATCAGGTATATTGGCCTGTGATCCTCCTGTTTAGTGAGGTCTTTGTTGGGTTTTGGAATCAAGGTAATGCTGGCTTCATAGCATGAGTTTGGAAGTTTTTCTTCCATTTCTAATTTAAGGAACATTTTGAGAAGAATAGGTATTAACTCTTCTTTAAATGTCTGGTAGAATTCTCCTGGAAACCTATCTGGCTCTGGACTTTGTTGGGAGATACTTAATTACTGATTCAATTTCTTTGCTGTTTATGGGTGTGTTCAAATTTTCTGTTTCTTCCTGTCTCAGTTTTGGTAGTTTGTATATTTCTGGGAATTTGTCTATTTCTTCCAGATTGCCCACTTTGTTGGCATATAATTTTTCATAATACTCTCTTATAAGTATTTATATTTCTGGGGTGCCCAGCATCATTTATTGAAGACACTGTGCTTCTTGCTTCTTTTGTACACTCTTGCCTCCTTTGTCATGAATTGCTTGACCATATGGACATGAATTTATTTCTGGGCTCTCTATTCTGTTCCATTGAGCTATATATCTGTTTGTATGTTAATACCATACTGTTTTGATTACAATAGCTTTGTTGTATAGTTGGAAATCAGGGAGCATGATGCCTCCAGCTTCTTTTTAAGACTGCTTTGGCTATTTGGGGTCTTTTATGGTTCCATACAAATTTTACATTTCTTCTATTTCTGTGTAAAATGCCACTGGAGTTCTGATAGGGACTGCATGGAATGTGCAGATTGCTTTAGGCAGTATGGACATTTTAACAATACTGATTCTTTTAATCCATGAACATGGAATATCTTTCCATTTAGTTGTGTCCTCTTTGATTCTTTCAATTGATGTGTTGTAGTTCTGGGTTTTTTTTTTTTTTTTTGAAGTTTATTTATTTTTGAGAAAGAGAGAGAGAGAGAGAGAGAGAGCGCATGCACTAGCAAGGTAGCAAGGGAGGGGCAGAGAGAGAGGGAGAGAGAGAGAATCCCAAGCAGCCTCTGTGCTGCCAGCATAGAGCCCGACGTGGGGCTCAAACACACGAACCATGAAATCATGACCTGAGCCAAAACTAAGAGTCAGATGCTTAACCGACTGAGTCACCCAGTTGCCCCAGGTGTTGTAGTTTTCAGTATACAAATCTTTCACCTCCTCCTTGGTTAAATTTATTCTTTGGTTTTTGTGTGTTTATTGTTATTGTTGTTGTTTAAAATGCAAGATCCTGAGTTCTTTTCTGCCCTTCTCAGCCTCATTTCCTGGTTCTTGTTTCTGTGATCGGTCTTGACCAGTTACCATTTCCCAGGATTCTAGCCTCAGCTTTATTCTCCTCCAACCCTAAACATCCTCTCTTAGGCATATCACTCACACATGACACTCACTGGTCATATATGTGTATGTGCCCCACATTAAAAAAATAAACCTGGCTCCTCCTCTTCTCTCCTAAACCTTCTCTTCCTTCTGAGTCCCACTCTAGGTGAATCGTACCCCTTGTCACAAACCCCAGGCTTCGGGGTTATGCTGGACTCCTCTCCTTGACTTGCCAGCCAGCCGTAATGGTCTTGTTCTCTGCCCCCTTCAACTCCTATCTCATGCATGAGATACCTTCACTCCATTACTTAGATTACTGCCTTTGCTGCTACCTGAACCTTGCAGCAAATACCTGTGTTTTTTTACCCCAGCCACAAAGAAATCACTTGGAGAACTTTTAACAATCCTCATGCCCGAGTCACACCCCAAACCAATTATGTTAGAATCTTCAAAGGTGGGGCCCAGATGATTCCAATGTGTAGCCACAGTTAAGAGCCTTGCATTGCATCTCTTCTCCCTCAAATCCATCCTCCACACTGCCACTAAAGTGTTTTTCTTAAAACTCAAATTGGATTATGTTTGGTTCCCTGTTCAAAAATCCTTCAATGACTTTCCATTGCCTTTGGAAAAATTCTTTAGTGTGTTATACAAGCCTTTTTTGGCTTGTTATATGAGACCTTTCATGATTGGCCCTACCTAATTCCCTAGCCCTACCTCCTGTGGGTCCATCAAAGGCACCATACCCAGGCCATTGTGATAAACCTCCCCAGGCTTTTTCAAGGCTCTCTGCATGTGCACAGACTCAGGCCTCGGTCTGGAGTATATGGCCAACTCAACTCTCTCTGTGCTTTAATATCCTGTTTAAGTGTCATCACTTAAAAAAGCTTTCTGGGGGGTGCACCTGGGTGGCTCAGTCAGTTAAGCATCTGAGTCTTAGTTTCAGCTCAGGTCATGATCTCACGGTTTGTGGGTTCAAGTCCCATGTTGGGCTTTGTGCTGGCAGCACATAGCCTGCCTGGGATTCTCTCTCTCTCCCTCTCTCCCTGCCCCTCCCCCACTCACACACACACTCTCTCTCTCAAAGTAAATAAACATTTAAAATGAGAACGACAACAAAAAAACTAAAAAGCCTTCTGGGACGCCCTCATGTTAGGTTAAATGCTCCTTCTCTGAGCTTCCTGGAAACTAGGCTGCTTCTACTACAGCAGCTTTTTTCTATCTCTACCGCTAGCACAGCTGCTTGATGGCAGGGGCAGTCTCCTGTTTACACAGCACCAAAAGGTAGCACATGGTAGGCACTCAGTATGTGTACAGTGAATTTATCCATCCATCTCTTCCCACATCTCTAACCTCATAACAAGCTCATGTAGCAAAACAGAAATATAGAGTTGAAAGCTCAGTGAGTTGTTACAGCAAAGACTTAAACCCAAAGCAGTAGGCTGTTCAGACCTTTCTCCTCATTACACAAATGTGCACTTAACACAGGTGAACCCTCCCCCCCTCCTTAAAGCAGCAGCACTATCCACAGAGGTCCAGCACAGCTGAGTGTGCTGAGTTTGCTGGCACACAGAGCGTGGTCCTGTCCCCTGACCCCACTGTTATCAAATGGGTCCTGCTACATTAAGTGCAATGTTTGCTTTGATTCCAGAGATGAGGTTAAGACAGAGCTCATTTTATTTTTTTAATTAATTAATTTTTATATTTGAATTTCACATTTTATTTTTCAAATAAGTTCGTTTTTTCCAAACTCTTAATTTATATATATATATATATGTGTGTGTGTGTGTGTGTGTGTGTGTGTGTGTGTATATATGTGTGTATATATATATATATATATATATATAATTTATTGTCAA
>NW_024412395.1:16009810-16042921 GCF_014898765.1 Herpailurus yagouaroundi
TATATATATATATATATATATATATATATATATATATATATGTGTGTGTGTGTGTGTGTGTGTGTGTATGTATATATATATATGTATATATATATATATAATTTATTGTCAAACTGGTTTCCATACAACACCCAGTGCTCATCCCAACAGGTGCTCTCCTCAACGCCCATTACCCTATATCCCCTCTCCCCCACCCCCCCATCAACCCTCAGTTTGTTCTCAGTATTTAAGAGTCTCTTATGGTTTGCCACCTTCCCTCTCTGTAACTTTTTTTCCCCCCTTCCCCTTCCCCCGGGTCTTCTGTTGAGTTTCTCAGGATCCACATATGAGTGAAAACGTATGGTATCTGTCTTTCTCTGCCTGACTTATTTCACTTAGCATAACACTCTCCAGTTCAATCCACGTTGCCACAAATAGCCAGATTTCATTCTTTCTCATTGCCAAGTAGTATTCCATTGTATATATGAACCACATCTTCTTTATCCATTTGTCAGTTGATGGACATTTAGGCTCTTTCCATAATTTGGCTATTGTTGAAAGTGCTGCTATAAACATTGGGGTACACGTGCCCCTATGCATCAGCACTTGTGTATCCTTTGGATAAATTCTTAGCAGTGTTATTGCTGGGTCCTAGGGTAGATCTATTTTTAATTTTTTGAGGAACCTCCACACTGTTTTCCAGAGTGGCTGCACCAGTTTGCATTCCCACCACCAGTGCAAGAGGGTTCCCGTTTCTCCACATCCTCTCCAGCATCTATAGTCTCCTGATCTGTTCATTTTAGCCATTCTGACCGGTGTGAGGTGGCATCTCAGTGTGGTTTTGATTTGTATTTCCCTGATGAGGAGTGACGTTGACCATCTTTTCATGTGCCTGTTGGCCATCTGGATACGACAGAGTTCATTTTATTTTATTTTCTTAATTTATTTAACGTTTATTTATTTTTGAGACAGAGAGAGACAGAGCATGAACGGGGGAGGGTCAGAGAGAGGGAGACACAGAGTCTGAAACAGGCTCCAGGCTCTGAGCTGTCAGCACAGAGCCCGACGCGGGGCTCGAACTCACGGACCGCAAGATCATGACCTGAGCCGAAGTTGGCCACTTAACCGACTGAGCCACCAGGCGCCCCAACAGAGTTCATTTTAAATTTTTTTTTTTTTCAACGTTTATTTATTTTTGGGACAGATAGAGACAGAGCATGAACGGGGGAGGGGCAGAGAGAGAGGGAGACACAGAATCGGAAGCAGGCTTCAGGCTCTGAGCCATCAGCCCAGAGCCCGACGCGGGGCTCGAACTCACGGACTGCGAGATCGTGACCTGGCTGAAGTCGGACGCCTAACCGACTGCGCCACCCAGGCGCCCCCAGAGTTCATTTTAAAAGAAGAGTTTGGACCAGAGCAATTCAAGTACAAAGGCAATCAAGTTTCACTAGTTCAGAACAAATAGTTTGAAAACAGACCAAATGTGGAGAGGGGGTGATGATATTTACAAATGGATTCTTCATCTTACTGAAGATCTATCTGCCAGAGTATCCTTTCAAACGGGAGCTTACTTTGAGCACTTAAAATTAGCATCCAGCTTATAAAGGTGCAGGGCAGGTGCACATGACTCACAAAAGAGATCCTGCTGGATCATGCCTCCCCTGCCATGCAAGGATGGATATGAAAATGACTTGGAGAGCTAATAAAGCAGGCTTACCAGTGAGGGACAGGGTCTGGACCTTCTTCCCGATTCCCTGGCAGATTCTGATCCTCATCACGATTATGGTAAGGGTGACCACGGTCGGGCTGTGATCAGCCATCACCCTCCAGCTTAGTGCTTCTTAATACTGGCTGCACATTAATCTTTGGGGGGCTTTCAAAAATCCCAACATGCAGGTCTTACACCAGGCCAGTTAGGCATTAGCCCTAGGAGTGGGCCACCAGCACTGGAAGTTTTAGGAGCTCCTGGAGGATCAGCTGTGGGTCTGGGGATCACACCTCTAGCTTCCTGGTTATCAAACTTGGCTGAGCTTTGGAATCACCTACGGGGCTTCAACAAACATGCCAATGCATGGGTAGGCAGGGTATATAGTAGTATCTAGAGATACCATCGTAATTGCTGTGGGATGCAACCTGGCACCCACATCAGGATTTATAAATGCTCTTTGGCAATTCTAAAGTGCAAAAAAGTGTCAGAACTATGACCACAGTTCATCCTCCCACAGTTCCTAAAGAGCTCTTTTACTTTGATAGAAAGAATCCATTGTCATAGGAAGATGAGAAACCCAACCTGTCAGGAACATATTTATCCTCCTGGCTGATCTCAAGTGACTGAGGTGGGAGTTCCCTTCAGAAAAAACGGTTATTATCTGTGCTGGAGGGAAAGTAGCAGAGTTAGTTAGTTTACAGATTAAATTCATGGACACCAAGGGCCCCGCTTCCTGTGCCACTGGCTGAACATCCTTCAGTTCCCCCACTGCCTGAGTGATCTCAATTGCCTTGACAGGTCGCCATCCCTCCCTGGAAACATGCAGAGTGGCATTACAAATAATAAACGGATACTACTAATGGACTCAATTATTGTAAATTTCTGGGTCATTGCTGATGGCATTTTCCTCCCTTCTTTCATCCTTTATTCAAAATCTTTCTCCTTATCCTTCTCTATTTATGGATGTGAGGCCTGAGTTAGTGCCCTGTTTTGGGTAGGCAGGCTACAGACTGCCCCTTTCCACCTCATCTCTTCTTTATGGTGTCAAGGTGGTAGCTTGCCCCTTCATCTTGAAAAAAGGCATCCTCTTCTGTAGTCCCAAAACAGGTTCAGGTGACACCACTCTCCATCTAATCTTAGAATCTTAACACTCTGGGGGTATACTCTCAAACAACTCCATTAAGTCAGTGATGAGGATTCTCATATAACACTTTTTAAAAAAATGTTTATTTCTTAGAGAGAGACAAAGTGTGAGTGGGGGAGGGGCAGAGAGAGAGGGAGACATAATCCAAAGCAGGCTTCAGGCTCTGAGCTGTCGGCACAGAGCCCTACGCGGGTCTCAAACTCACAGTCCGTGAGATTATGACCTGAGCTGAAGGTGGACACTTATTGATGCTTATGACTGTCTCCTAGAGATTCTGATGGAATGGTGTGGGGATTGGCTGGGTCAATGGTATTCTTTTTTTCAAGGCCTCTCAGGTGATTCCAGTATTTAGCAGAGGGTGATACCAATGATATTTGTCAATAGGAGAGACAGAAGAGAGAGGCCAAAGGATACCCAGAGAACATCTCTCAAGTCTCACTCTTCCAAAGGATTCTCTGTATGAGCCAACAGAGGCATTTATCCCATTTAGATTCTTTATGAGCACAGGTGGTTGAATGAATTTCCTAGGAGATCAGAAGCAACAATAGGCCACAGAATCTCAACCTGGAGTATTTCTTTTCAGTGGCCTTTTCTTCTAGAAGTGCTCACCTAGGGCTGCTGTCCCATGGCTCCTGCTGGCCCCTCTGTCCCCATGGCCCATCAGCATTTGTGCAGTGTTTCCCGGGTACCATGGATGCAGGAGAAGAAACTCCATGCCCTGCTGAGGGTGAGCAGGGAGGAGTGGGATGCTCTGTGAAGTGTGAGATCCTGAAGAAGCTCAGGATAACCGCTGGGCCCACACACACTGTGCTGCCCTACCCGGTGGACATTCCCTGGTCATATTTGTGGTTTTCCCCTCCCTCATCTTTCCCTCCAACCCTCTTTCTTTCACTGAATGCTTTCCTGTCCTGTGTGCCGTGTCTTCTGAGTGCCACCAGTGGGACTGGCTGTGACGGCCACAGTCAATGGCCTGCTCAGCACCCATGTCCCTCCACCTCTTTGCTGCCTGCAGAACCTAGAATTTTATCAGGCCTCTAGCCCAGCAGCAGGTGGTGAAACTTGATTAGCCCAAACAGTGGTTTCCCATATTGGCTACCTATTAAAAACACCCGAGGGGTTGTTGAAGCAACGCTGATACTTGGGCCCCACCTCCTCGAAACTCTGATTTAATTGGTAAGTAGAAAACCTCCCAGGTGATTAAAATATGCATCCAGGATTGATGATCACTAGGACAGTCATGGTATTTTAGTTCCCCTCATGAATGCTTGATTCAAGATTGGGCAATGAGGCCATTTGGGTTGTTGAAACACGTGGATACAGGGTGGGGATGGGGGGATTTGGAAAGAGGTTTCCTTGGCGTTCGGAGAGGATGGTTCTTCTTTTTCCCGCATGGTCTCAGGAGTTGTTCGGGGGAAGGATGAGATGCTTGGAGCCACTGCTGCTGTCTTTTACCTGTGAGTATCCGTGCCAGAGGACATAGATGTTTCTAATGAGAATTGCAGAGTGCAGTGTTAAAACGAGTTTAGGTTTTAACAATGTCTTTGAGCTGCTCAGCTGGTCAAAGTGGGAAGCCCCTGTTGTCCAGGCTTCTTGGTTTGCAAGGCCTGCCCATTCTTCGCAGCCTCACAGCAGGCCTGGGCTAGAAACGGGTCATGATCCCACGTTCCAGGTTTCCAGAGAGGCATTTGTGAGCGTGCCTTGCTAGACAGGCACAGCACATCTGGGCGTAAAGCTCCCTAACGCTGATGAAGCCATCCACCCACCACCAAGGGGCCTCCCAAGACCCAGCCACCTTGCTGGGCAGGTTTTCTGGGGAAGTACTGGCAAAAGCATGTCTGCCATGGAGAGTTCTGTGCCACGAATGAGGCAAGGGAAGTCTTGGTGGAGTCCGGCCAATTCCGGCTTGAATCCTGGTTACTGATTGTGAAAATGAAGTCAGTGAAACTCTGTGTGCCTCAGTTTTACCATCTGTACAATGAGTTAACCTCAAAGAGTTGTTGCTATAGGTCATTTAATAGATTTAGCACAGTACCTGGCACTTTTTCTTTACTGTTAGTAAATGGCAGTTTTTTTGCTATTAAGGTTTTTTTTTTAATGTTTATTTTTGCGAGAGAGTTTGTGAGGTGGGAGGGGTAGAGGGAGAGGGGGGCAGAGGATACGAAACGGGCTTTGTGCTGACAGCAGAGACCCTCATAAGGGGCTCGGACTCACAAATCTTGACATCATGACCTCAGCTGAAGTCAGATGCTTAACCAAGTGAGCCACCCAGGTGCTTAAGTTTTTGTTTTTGCTATTTTGATCTGTTGACTCTGTGCTGTAATAAGCAAGAGGTAAAGTCCTTGAAAAGAATGAGAAGAGAGCTGGTTGATTTTCATAGGCCTGACTACTGCTTTAACACTTCAGAAAGACTGAACAAGTTTGTGCTGGTAGTTCTCTTTGCCTGGAATCTATCCACATGATTTGAGCATGATTTGCCAAGTCAGCATAGACGCTGGGTCAGGTGTAACTGAGCTCTGTTCCCACCTCAGCTGCTGATGGGCTTGATTGATATCAATTAATTCCATAACTGGCTGCTGCTGGTTTTGGAAAGGAAGCAGCTGGGCGTGGGGTCACACCTTCCTGGAGGCTGTACCCTGCTCGCGACAGGAGCTGTGACAGAGAGAGGAGGCTGGTTAGCCTGTGAGGGTTGGGTCTTCCAGTGCCTCTTGGCTTCAGAGCACTGTCCACACCGGGGCATCCTCTCTCCCTCGGGACTGGCTGTTAGCCCCAACTCACGCCTCCAACCAGGACTGGGGGTGTGGGTATTGGACTGGTGTCTCCAGTCGGCTGTGAGGGCATCCCAGAGATTCCTCAGAAGGCTCACTGACCTAGTGCTCTCCCCACTCATCCTCTTCTTCCTTCCTCCGTGTCTCTGATCCATGTGTGTGTTCTTCTCCCTTCTCTGGGCTTCTCCTCAGCGTGGCTGGAACATCCTCTGATTTCCACCTCCTGCAGGCTCTGACTGTCCTACTCCATGTCCCTTCTATCACTTTGGCCCCCTGTTGGGCTTCTGTCTCTTCCGGGAAGCCTGCCTCTGGGTACTTCCACGAGCACCTGCTTCTCGCCAATCTAAAATGTCCCTACACCTCCAGCTGCCCACCTCTGCTGTTCAGACTTAATACTTCCTCTGGGCTTGATCTCTGCCCCTGGTGACATCCTCCCCTCTGCCAGCAGCAGTGCTTTGCTTCTTTTATTTGTTTTCATCACTGTTGTTTTATTCTTGAATTCCCTCCAATGTCTCCGCCTCTGGTCCATATTTAGTTAGAATATTCTCTCCTCCCACCTTTCTGGGGTCCGTGCTCTATCACTCTATCAACATCCTTTATCTCTAGAAGTTGCCATTTCTTTCTTACTACTTACTCTTTTTCATCCATTTTTAAGTATATTTAGGTTTCTGCTATCTTAGAAAAAAGGGCAGGACACTCTCCCTCCTCTACTGTTCCCATTTCCGCTCGAGTTGGACCTCTCCTTTTCTCCACAGAAAGAGTTGTCCAGGGGGCGACTGGCTGGCTCAGTCTGTTAAGCATCTGGCCCCTGATTTTTGGCTCAGGTCATGGTCTCACAGTTTGTGGGATTCAGCCCTCCATCAGGTTCTGCACTGACAGCTCCAAGCTTGCTTGGGATTGTCTCTCACTCCCTTTCTCTCTGCCCCCAAATAAATAAATAGATAAAAATAAAAATAAACACACCTGAAAGAGTTGTCCAGGCTCATTGTCTCCCGTTCCACTCCTCTCCACACACAGGAGTGTGGCACCTCCTCACACTACTTTCGAAACTTTCTCCCCAGGGCTAACGGATCACCGTGGGTTTAAATCCCGAATTTTCCAGAGGCAGTGCAGCCTAGGGGGATAGGCCTCTTTAGAATTCTGGCTACCTCTTAGTCCAGGTTTGACCTTTCCACTAAATTGCTTAATTCTTTCGATGGACTTGAGCTTTCTTGAAGGCCGGGGCTGTTGAGTTCCCAGGGTCTAAGAATAATTAGGGTGAATATATACTGCAGGGGCGATGGGGAGGTCTTCGACTCTGTGGATACTGTGTGCTTCTTCAGTGGAAGATCAAAACTTTTTGCTGGGTGAATGAATGAGTTTTGCCCAAGGATAATACTTAATATTCCCACAACCATCTTCCTTCCATTCACCAGGTCCCTGGTTTATTTTCTGATTTAAGAAATCATAAAACAAAGGTCTTCCTTATGGCCAAATCTGAGCTGTCTTCTAAACTGACATCTCAGACCATTTGAATCTAAGCTAGGACTGGAACAGGAGAGGTGCCTTTGGAGTGTCTGCTCATAGAAGAGTCACATCTTGATTTGGTATTTGATTTCAGACGGTTAAGTTAATATCCCTCAGCAGTGGAGATGTGGTCCTTTTGGTTATGATCAGGCAAAACCTGTTTTAAATTCTAAAATCCAAGCCCTCCTCTGCTATTTGTGAATATAGGAAACCAGGGGTTAGAAAAATCCCCCTCAGGGTCCTAGACTGAAGATCTTTTCATGGGAAGGAAAACTACTGTGTAAAGAGAAAAGCAGGTAGGTCGAATGGGCAGTTAAAATCAAACAGTTGGATGTCTTAATTGGAATTTCATTACCCTTGTCCTTGGAAGTGATTGTAAACACCAGCTGGGAAACAGGGGGTGGGGTCTTAATCAGTGGGTGGTAGGGGTTGGTGAGATCTACTCAGTGCAGGGCCTGGGGATGGGGGTTCTGGGCAGTGGGAGCAGAGGCCTGGGCTTGACACAACTTGCAGTCTTCTTGAGATTAAACTAACCCCATAAAAAGCAGAGCATTTGATGCGAGACAGTGTAATTAAGTGCTAAATCGTGGCACAAGTGCTAACTGCTTGCAGAAACTGGATGAGAAGTTCCAGGAGTCCTGGAATAGCTTATAAACCCATAGTAGGGATGAAGGCTTCCAGTGGAGTCGTAAGGTATGGGCCAGGCTCCTATGACTCAGGGCTGGATAAGCCGAAAAGACAAGTGAGGGGTGCTGGGCAGGTACCTTACAGTCATAAATGGTGAGTGAGGTGAGGCCGTCCCAGTGAAGTGATTGAATAGGCTGTACATCCCTGGGCTCTTCCTGGACAGAACTTGGTCCACAAATCCTTGTGGGGTGCTAATGTGTGTTTCTTTCCTCCAGCCTTTGCGGCTGCCCTGGGGTATCTTCCTCTCTGACCTGCTTTCTATGGTGGCAGCTACAGGCTACTTTTGTGACCTTCTCAGGTCTGTCAACCCAGGCAAGCTCCTAGTGGCCCTTCTGCCCCCCTTCCAGCTTCCCCAAGACATGCTGGCTACCCATTGCCACATCTCTCTTAACCCCCTGGTGATTAGAAGCCTCTTCTCTAAAGGATGCTAGGACAGGCCCCTGAAGGGCTAGGAGTGTCATAGCGGGTCTCCACCAGCTGCTTGATGTGCTCTTACTTTCCTTCTGACCCCTAGGCCTGACTTCCCAGATCCACCACTCTCTATGTTGTGTATAAGTTAGTGGTTTTTCCTGAGAGCTTTTAGTGGAACTCTTGGGGTTGGAAGAGATGGAAAATGCATTGTAAGCATTTTGAAAAGGACACGTGAATTTGTTGAATCTTGAAACCAAAATCTACAGGTGTTTATGTGTGGCTGAATGCAGGTGATCCCAGGTATCTATGGGAGGTTGTTGGGCTCTCTTGGGCATAGTCCCTTTTCCCAAATGACCACCAGCAGCAACAGGCTTCCATTCTGCCAGCTAGACATCTTGCCCTAAATAGTCCTCTTCCCCATAGTCCTATGGAAGAAATCACTGAATTGATCATGAATTGTCTTGTTTGGATCATCGACCCAACCCTGAATTGTTTTGGCCAAGGAAATGAGATACTGCCATTGACTAGGACTGTGTCACATGCCCAGTGGAGGTAGACTCAGGATGAGGTATTTCCCTAAATGGAAGATGTGGGTTTGTTACCAGAATAAAGAATGCTGGTCAGGCCCCAAATGGTGTCCAGTAGAGAAGTAAAATGGCTCTCCCAATGGCCAGCAGCTGTGATGTCTAGTCATGGGTCCCATATTGCTCATATGTAGGGCTGCTGCACCAACTCTTACCCTCCCTCAGAAATGCTCAGAGGCAGGCCTGAGGCTTCCGGTTTGGGAGTCCAGTCTAGGCAAAGCACAGAACTAGATTATGTTGGGAAATGTGGCTAAGATTATTTTCAAAGATTTTGGAAGATCCTCAAAAGCCTTCGTTTCTTCCTCCTGCCTTCCTTATTTCCCCTCCTTTGTGGCAGCTGTTGACAAGGGAAGCTGTTGTGATCACGCAGTTCACTGGTTGTTTCTTATTTTGTTGAGCGACACCTTGGATTCCCAAATAAGAAATGCAACTAGGGAGGTTTCAGAGTGATGTGGAGAGAGAGGGGAGGAGAGCGGGCCAGGCCTTTTCAAGCAGAACATTTGTACAAGGACAGAATGCCAACCTTCCTGTAAGGTTGGCAGATGTGCCCCCCTCCCCTGCCCCCCAGCAGGCAGTGACAGAAAGGTAATCAGAACCATTTGCCACTTTCCATTCAGGGAGACATGGAACCAAGGTGGGAGCAATGCGTGGATGATAAATTGGTTTTTGCTCTTCCTTTGAACTTCAAGAGCCATCCCCCTGGGTCCCTCCCATCTGATGGATTGATGGACAAGCTCAATGGGCTTAGAGAGGATTCCATATCCAAGCATCTGAGCTGCATTAAGGGGATTCTTCGAAACTAATTGAATGTGAATGTCAGCTAGCACTGATGGAAGAGGGGAAGAAAAGAACCAGCTTTAGCAAGGGAGCTTTCAAAGGCTGAGAGAGAAACCAAGTAGTAAGAAAATGCTCTCGAACCTCCATTCGACATCTTTGGAGCCCCAGCAAAAGTCAATTTTTCACGGGGTTTTAATTATTTTAAGTATTTATTGCCTTTCTGCAATCAAGAAATTGGAAGCTAGAAAGCAATAAAATTTTAATTGACATAATTTTATATGTTCAGTTTTACATGCTGATGTTTTTATTACATCATGAACATTGTAAGCTAATGCCATTTTTCAAAGCCATCACGAATGGCTATATAACATTCTAGGATAAGGGTGTGCCGCACTGCATTTCCACGTGTCTTTCTCTTTGGTCATTTGGAGTATTTCTGATGTCTGATGACACATTGTTCTAGCTTCATTCCTACAGCAGTATGGAGCTGTGTCATTCATTTTTACCAACATTGAATATTTTATTTTAAGGGGTTATTTATTCTTGAGAGAGAGAGAGAGAATGAAAGCCTGAATGAGCAAGGTTGTGGGGGGGGGGGGGGGGGGGGAGGGACGGAGAGGGAGATACAGACTGTGAAGCAGGCTCCAGGCTCTGAGCTGTCAGCACAGAGCCCGATGGGGTTCAAACTCACAAACGGTGATATCATGACCTGAACCGGAGTTGGATACTTAACTGACTGAGCCACCCAGGTGCCCCTGAATATTACTTTAAAAGTCTCTTGCCGGGGTGCCTGGATGGCTCAGTCAGTTGAGCGTCAGACTGAGGCTCAGGTCATGATCTCACAGTTTGTGACTTCAAGCCCCGCATCGGGCTCTGTGCTGACAGCTCAGAGCCTAGAGCCCTCTTCAGATTCTGTGTCTCCTCTCTCTCTGCCCCTCCTCAACTCCTGCTCTGTCTCTCAAAACTAAATAAGTAAATGTTAAAAAAAGGTTAAAAGTCTTGGGGCGCCTGGGTGGTTCAGTCGGTTAAATGGCTGACTTCGGCTTAGGTCATGATCTTGCAGTTTGTGAGTTCGAGCCCTACGTCGGGCTCTGTGCTGACAGCTTGGAGCCTGGAGCTGGCTTCGGATTCTGTGTCTCCCTCTCTCTGACCCTCCCCCACTGTGCTCTGTCTCTATAAAAAATAAATAGATGTAAAAGGAAAAATTAAAAAAAAAAGTTAAAAGTCTCTTGCCAATTTGATAGGTAAAATGACTTCTCTTTGAACCACATATCTTTGATTCCGGATAAGGATATTGTTTTCCATATTTAGTAATCATTTGTATTCTAACTTCTGAAAATCATCTATATGCTCTTGGCACATTTTTGGTGACAGTTAACAAGATATTGATACATTAATGTATTTAACATAGTGTAACATCCTTCATATATAGCTATCTTTTATAAGATTGGTTAGTAACATTTTGCTCTTTGTATTTAAAACTGGCATACAGGATAGAACTATTTTTCTGATACTGTTATTTAAGAATGGTTTTTTGAAGAAGAGTATATTCACAGGGTACTAGGAGTATTCACTGAAGTGTCTCCAGTCTTTGCCTTTGTGTCAGTTCCCCTTCTCAAATCCCTTGTTACCAATTTCATGTGTACGTTGAGTTCCTTCTATATAGTACACATTTACAAATTTCTGTATTCCTTTTTCCTTTTTATACAGGTGCTAAGGTAATATCTGTACCCTATTACAGCTTTCTCTTTTCCTTAGAGATTTGAAGTTCATTTTCTATCATTACAGAAACAGCTTCCTTATTCTTGGTATGGCAACATAGTATTCTATTGAATGATGTAGGGTAGTTTTTTGAGTTACAACAATTTTTAAAGATTTTATGATCCTATCTGTATCTTTTTTTTTATAAAGGTATCTATTGATTTTATATTTAAAATTTATATTCAGCCCTGCAATCATTTAAACGCTCCTCTGTGTTTTCTTCCTGTGTGGTTTTGGTTAGACTTTTCTTTTAAGGTAAATGTACATTGACATGCAATAATAAGAGGTAATACAGAGACATTCCTTGTATCTTTTACCTAGTTTCTTGTAATGGCAACATCTTGCAGAACTGTAATAAAATAACACAACTAGGATATTGATATTGATACAGTTAAGCGGAGTGTTTCTGTCACCTCAAGAATTTCCATGTTTCTGTTCTATAGCCATGCCCACTGTTTCTTGCGGTCTTTAATCTCTGGCAACCACTAATCTATTCTCCATTTATGTAATGTGGTCATTTCAAGAGTGTTGTGTAAATGGAATCCTACAGTATGTGACCTTATGGGATTGCCTGTTTCACTCAGCATAATTCTCTGGAGATTTATCCAGGTTACTGTGTATATCAATAGTATGTTCGTTTTTATTCCTGAACAGTATTTCATGATACGGATGTATCACAGTTTGGTTAACCATTTACTCATTGAAATACATGTGAGTTCCCAATTTTTGACTATTTAAAAAAATTTTTTTTAATGTTTGTTTGTTTTTGAGAGAGAGACAGAGCATGACTGGGGAAGTGGCAGAGAGAGAGAGGGATAAGAATCTGAAGCAGGCTTCAGGTTCTGAGCTGTCAGCACAGAGCCCAAAGTGGGGCTTGAACTCACCAACTGGGAGATCATGACCTGGGTGAAGTCAGACGCTTGACCAACTGAGCCACCCAGGTGCCCCAATTTTTGGCTATTTCAAATAAAGGTGCTATAAACCTTTACATACAGGTTTTTGTGTGAACACAGGTTTTTATTTCTCTGAGATAAATGGCCAAGAGTACAATTGCTGTGTTGTATTGTAGTTGTAGGTTTAATTTTGAAAACTGTAAACGTGTTTTCCACAGTGGCTCTACTATTTTACATTATAACCAGCAAGACCTAATGACGGAATTTCCTGCCTCCTCACTGGCATTTGACATTGTCACCATATTTTGTTTTAGACAGACTGATAGTGATGCATCGATATTTCAGTATGGTCGTAATTTGCATTTCTCCACTGGCCAATGATCTTGAACCTCTTTTATGGCTTATTGACCATCTATATGTCCTCTTCATGTCTTCACACTTTTTTCTGCTTTGATGGTTTTTTTTTTTAACTGCTGAGTTTTAAGATTTCTTTATATATTCTACATTCTAGTCCTTTGTTGGATATGTAATTTGAAATTTTCTCCCAGTCTGTAAGTTGCTTTTTCAGTTGGGTAACATGGTCTTTCACAGAGAAAATTTTTAAAACTTTTAATGAAGTGCAATACATCATTTTTTTTTTCCTTTTATGCATTGTGCTTTGGGTGTCGAGACTAAGTATAGCTCTAGATCTTGAATTTTTTTTTCTACAAGTTTTGTAGTTTTATAGTTTACATTTAAGTCTAAGATCTGATTTTATTTTTTATTTTATTTTTCTTTTTCTAAGTAGGCTCCACACCTAACATGGGGCTTGAACTCACAGCCCTGAAATCAAGAATTAGCTGCATGTTCTATCAACTGATCCAGCCAGGTGTGCACCCTATGATCCAATTTTATATAAAGTGTAAGGTTTAGGACGGTATTTTGTTTTTCTTTTGGCCTATTATGTCCAACTGCCCCAGCACCATTTTCTGAGAAGTCCGTCTTTGTCCACTGAATTGTTTTTGTACCTTTGCCAAAAATCAGTCTGGCATATTTGTATGGGTCTCTTTTTTTCCCCTCAATTTTGTTCCATTGATCTAGGTGACTAATGCCTCTGCCAATACTACACAGTCTTGATTACCGTAGCTCTCCAAGTTTTGAAATTGGGTAGATGGATTCCTCCCACTGCATTCTTTGTCAAAATTGTTTTTAGTATGTTAGTTCCTTTGCTTCTCCATATAAATATTGGAATAATCTTGTCTCTATCAACAAAAGCATTTGTGGAGATTGTGGAAAGAATTGCATTAAATCTGCATGTCAGTTTGAGGGGAATTGACATCTGTACTGTGTTCAGTCTTCCAATCCATGAACACCATACGTCTCTCTGTTTAGACCTTCTTTGATTTCTTTTGTCTGCATGTTGTATAGTTCGCTGCACACAAGTCTCAGGCATGGTTTGTTAGATTTCTATTGAAGTATTTTTTTGACTAGTTTTTAATTTAAGAATGTTTATTTACTTTTGAGACAGAAAGAGAGTGTGAGCGGGGGAGGGGCAGAGAGAGAATCCCAAGCAGGCGGCATGGTGTCAGAATGGAGCTGAAGTGGGGCTCGAACCCACGAACTGTGAGATCATGACCTGAGTTGAAATCAAGAGTTGCATGCCGAACCAATGAGTCACCCAGGCGCCCCTCGGTCTTTAGGTTTTGCTCTTGCTTTGTCTTTGATTTTTGACAAAATGAACTGGGAAGTGTTCCTTCCTCTTTTCTCTAGAAGAGATTGTGGAGAACTGCCGTTAATTCCTTAAACATTTGGTAGAATTCTTCAGTGAAACCATCTGGATTTGAAGATTTCTTTTGTGGTGATTTTTTAAAATTAATTCAGTTTCTTTAGTAGTTACACGTTTGTTCCAATAATTTTATCTTGTGTGAGTTGTGGTAGGGTTTAGTGAAGAATTTGGTCTGTTTCATGTAAGGTGTAAAATGTATTTTGTAGATGTTGTAGTATTCTCTTAATATTTCTTTAATGTCTGTAGTAATATATCCTGTTTCATTCCTTAAGTTGGTAATTCGTGTCTTTTTTTTTCTTTGTTAGTCTTGGTAGAGGTTCTTTAATGTTACTGATATTTTCACAGGACTAGCTCTTTGTTTAATTTATTTTCCCTATTGTGTTTCTGCTGTCAGTTTCATGGATTTCTGTCCTTACTTTTATTTCCTTCTTTCTGCTTACTTTGGGTTTATTTTGCTCTTTTTTGGATCCTTGATGTAGAAGCTTAGATTATTAATTTGAGGCTTTTCCTCTACTCTAATGTATGCTGTTAGTGCTATAAAATTTCTCTCAGCCCTATGTTGGCTGTGTCTCACAAATGTGGACGTTTTCATTCAGTTCAAATCATTGAATTTTTTTATTCCTCCTGAGACTTCCTTTTTGGTCCACAGATTTTTAGAAGTATGTTCTTTAGTGTACAAGTGTATGGAGAATTTTCTGTTACCTTTATGTTTCTGATTTCTAGTTTGATTTCATTACAGCCAGAGAAACTATAGAATTTCAGTTCTTTTAAATTTGTTGAGGTTTGTTTTATTTGGCCCAGGATTTGGGTTATTTTTGGTATATGTTTTGTAGGAACTTGGGGGGAAAAGTGGATTCTGCTTTAGTTGGGTAGACTATTCTATAAATTTTGACTTGATTGTGTTGATAAGGATGGGGGGGCTGAGTTCTGTTTCCATGGTGATTTTCTCTTTAGTTCTGTTGAGAGAGGGGTGTTGAAGATTAGCAACTAGAATTCGGAATTTGCAGATTTCTTCTTTCCGTTCTATCAGAGTTTGCTTCACATACTTTGTTCTTAGTTCCTGGTCTTTGGCAGACATTTTAATTAGAACGTAGGCTGCTAGACTGAATTGACAAAAAACTGAGTTGCCACTGTTGGACTTCTGAGCAAACGTTTTTTAGAAGCTGTTGAGAGAATATGTAATTTGTATCTTCTGATTTATCCTGAAATAAAGTCTTGTTCAGCACGAAGCACATTGTATTTCTTAATTGTTCTTAAATGTTAACGTTCTGAGTTCCAAGAGGGGAATGAAGAGGCCGAGTTCCCCGTGACAGGACCTAAGGATTATGCATTATTGGGATAATTGGTTGTAAAATGCCTCCCGTTTTAGTCTGCTACTGACATCTTTTCTTAGTTCCTTTTAGGTTAACTTTTTTTCTAACCTATCTATTGTTCATTCAGAGATTTTGGAAATTGTGTTACAAAAGGCTGCTAGAAAATTTGTGTTACAAAATGATTAAAAATAGGGGCTTTAGGGGCAAAGCCTGGGCTTGGAGTCCTGCTTACACAGGTAAAGTCCCTGATAGTTGGCTCATTGGTGAAATGGGAGTGGAAACCTTTCAGGATTGTTTTAAGAATCCAATGAGTAACCCAGTGACAAGCACTTCATCAATCTCTTTGTTTTTATTGCCTCAGTTAGAAAAAGGGACTGAACCAATGAGTTTGGCATTGGCTTTACTTCCAGTCCTGAAAAGTTTTCCCATCATAGAACAGGTTTCCTTTCAGTTGACCTTCATGGTCATGGGCCCTTGAGCCACAAAGTGTAAATGGCTGGGAAGTAGTCTGTCCACTTAACCAATCCATGTTTCTGATCGTGGGTCAGAAACGTCATCTTTTGAAAGTGAAGGTGTGTTTACTTGTATACTTAACCCCACTAATGACACAGAAATATTTCTGGGCTATGACACAAATATTTCTGCATATTTCATTGGGTACACCTGAGTCAGGGAGAGATTTGGCCATCCCCCAAGTCAGGTATTAGAACCAAATACAGCGTGTGCCATCCAAATTCTGCTTTGTAAGTATTCCTTCTGATCAAACATTAACTGTAAAACTGGCTTCTTTGAAGTGATATAAAGATGAAAAAATATTCTGTGTTTGGTTTAAAGAAACAAAAAGGGTGACAGTGGTTGGGAGAACCTCTGAGGAAGAGCAGGTTTTACGAAGACTGAGTATCTTAGTTTTACAGTGACATTCTCCCTGTGGGTTTCATTTTGTTACATCATTTTGATTTAACAGGAGACCAAGAGACCAGAGCAAGAGAGGCTAGTTGGTGGGAAACCTTTAAATCTTCTATTATGTATTTGTTTCATTTGACACAATACTCAGTTGGGGGTCTTTCTAGGGTTATTGGAAAGTAGTGACTTTCTTTTATTCTTCTTCTTCTTTTTTTTTTAAGGGGTATAATGATCTTTTCTAAATCTAGAAAAACACTTAATAGGTCCAGGAGTTCCAGAAGCCATGCAATGGCTTTGTAAGGCCTTAAAAATATTTTAAAACAGTACTTGGGGACAAAAATAGGTCCCCTGGATGGTGACCTCATGATCTTTTCTCATGCCCCTTCCCCCACATCTTTATTGCTCTCCATGCCAACAATCAAGAAACTAGAATCAAGAAACTAGATGTTTCAGGCTGACCCTGACCTCACAGCTCGCAGGGCTTGACTCCCAATATCCATGGGAAAATGCAGTGTGGATCACAGGGGAGTGAAGCCCTGGGGTTTAGGGGCAAAATAGATGGTCTCTAAAACTAATTGGAGGGAGGAAACATACTTAAAGAAACCAAACTGGTTTTTACAGCCGCCCTCTTCAGGGAAGGAATTATCTCCATCGAGAAGCTTTTATTAAGTGGCTAATGAAGTATGATGGTCCCTGGGCCCATCTTCCTGTAGGAGTGGTTCTTTCTTGCTTTCTTTTTTAAACTAGTTATCCAAATAAGAATGTGTGTGAACTCCAGTTTCACTGAGTTCTTAACTAACTGTGGTGTTATTTATGGCTGGTGTTGATAAAAACAAATGGGTTTAAACCAGCTTGGGCAGGAGGCCTGGTGGTCAGGGGAAAACTATGGATTGGCTTTGCCTGCTGCTGCTGGGGTCACCTGGCAGCCATGTGAGCAGGTGATTAAGCGAGAGGTGTGCTGGGGCCAGGGCCAGCCAGCTGTCCTCCAGGCCTGTTGAACGCCATGGCAGGTGGCCACTACTGGGTGTGAGTCAAAGCTGTAGGTGATGAGTGAAGAGGATGTTTGCCTCCCTGTGGTCACCTCCGGAGGGCCATGCACTGTTTGGGGGAGGGAATGTGCTTATAGAGGAGGAGGGAGGAGGAGGCTGTGCTTATAGATGGAGAATAAAACCAAGTCGCTGCCTGAGTGACAGAGACTTCATTCTTAAAGATGCTAGTGAGCCATGGTGTTTCACTTCATGACTCTGTGAGGAAGAAACTGCACAATATAATTCTTCAGTATTTGGCAACTTGCCTTCTCAGGCAGGCTTTATTGCAGTAATGTACCAGGCTAGTCTCAGAGCTGTTCCTGGAAACCAGATGAGTGGGTGCTGGCTCTGTTCTCCAGCTTAGGATAGAGTGGGGGGAGAGCAATGTAGACCATGGGTCTGGTCAAGTCCTGTCCTCAGATCTTCACAGAGCCAGGCATTTATCTGCGGTGGGTAAGGTCAAGTTGGCTGAGCATCTCTGAGGCCTGGGGCCCTGGTTGGGATTCCTAGCGGAGGGAGTGCTATAGGCTGGCAGACAGTGCCTCGAGGGAACTCTGCTTGGCTCTGCCAGGTTCCCATGCCTGTCTTGGACCATCCCTATTCAAAGCAGTGCTCTTCCAACTGTGGGCTGCCACCAACTAGTGGGTTAGGAAACTGATTTAGTGGTTTACAACAAACATTGGAAAAAGGAGAACAGAGGATCAGAATTCACAAGTAGTACATACTATTTGCGAGTATGCTGTGTTTTTGTTTGCTGGGTAATAATGTAAAAGGTGTTTCTTACCGTGAGTCAAAGAATTCCAAAGCTATTGGACTTTTCCCTTGCAATTATTTCTTTCTACAGATCTCCCTTCCCCCAGCAGACACACATCCTCGAAAGGGAAGTGTTGCCAGTCCCCCAAAGACAGGCACATTTAATCTGCCTTAAAAGAAAGAGACTATTGTAAGAACACTAGTCAACCTGTCAATTAAGGTTAATTTCCTCTGGTCCCCTGTGAATTCAGAGGGACTGAATTTATAGGAAGAGGGCTTGGGGGACATTTCAGTTGTTATTGCTGCAAAACAAACACTATGGTAACTAAGTGCCTAATGAGCACAGGCCCATTCTATTATGCTGATGAATTACATGTGTTAAGAGTCAGGGATGACCTTGCCCCTTCTTGTCTAAGGCTGGAAATCTTGATGGCTGGAGGTGATCTGCCCCCCTGGGGGCTGGAATCAGCTGGAGGTGTCTTCACTCGAAGGTGTAACATTTGTGCTTTTGGTCAGGGGAAACCTCAGCGGAGGCTGTTAGCCAGAGCGCTGCCCTGGGCTCTTTCTGAGTGCTCCAGGCTTCCTCCGGCTTCTTTCACAGCTGGCCAGGGCTCTGAGCAGGTATTCCAGAAGCCGGTGGAACCCATGTGGTCCTTTCTGACCCAATCTCAGAGGTCCATTCTGTTGCATTCTAACAGCTACAAGCAGGTCCTCAGGAGAAGACCTACACCACCTATTTTCAGGGAGGAGAGGAACATTTTCAGGGAAAAATGGTGAGAAGTTTTAAAATTGCCACAGGTTAGCTGAGATGTCCTTTTGGAGAGGGGGAAGGATTTTAGTGACTTTTAAAAGAAAAGCTGTACTTGAACGTGGGAGGGACAGTGCCCACCAAGCCAAGGCCCAAGGGCACATGACCTCTTGCAGAAGGGAATGGGGGAGTAGTGGCTAATAACAGCGGAGGCCGTGGGACCAGAGAGCTACGGTCAGACCATTTATTGTTTAAATGTTAGATGAAAGGCATTCCCCCAAAGGCCCGAGCATTACACGCTAAAGCAAACAGACTAGCATTTCGCTAATAGACAAACCAGTCAAGAACAGCCACTGCTAGGAAGTCACTGTAGGAAGAGGAAGATACTTAAGCAACAGGTGTGGTATAGATGACACTTTGGTACTTAGGGTTTTACTCCATTCCAGGAAAAGCCCAGGGACTTACCTTGGGTTGGGGAGGTTTGGGCCTGGGATTCTCTGCCCTATTCTCAGAAAGCCAGGTCTGCTTTCTGTCTTCGTGGGGAGGCCTGGCCAAGTCTCTGGCTCTTTCTGAAGGAAAACATGGTTTCATTTCAAAAGTGAAGATAAAAGGATTGGGAGATTTACTCACTTCTACAAGCTTCTAAGAAAGAAAACCCTGTTTCCAAAAGCAGACCTGCTCCATGCAAATAAGGCTTTCAGAGACAATTTGGTCCGAAATGGGATGCCTATTACAGGATTACCACACAGTCCTTGCTCTCCCAAATTTGAATAATCCTCTTAATCTAGAAGCATTCATTTGGATAATCTGCAAAATCATATTTATGGACTTGTAACAATTGGAGAGAGAATTCCTGCAGACTGATTTCCACAGATCTCAAAAGCCTGGTCAAACAAACCTGGACATGGGGGAAGGGATGGCCAGTGACACAGCCAGGTTGCTCTGTACCACCTTATCCCATCAGGGTGGGGTGGTGGGTCAAACGCCATTCAGAGCTTCCCCCTCCCCCCACCCCCCGCGGCTCAGCCGGCTAAACACAAAATTAAACTAGTAAACTAATATTTTTGTATCGCTTTGGTCTCTTGGCACTCTTTAATATACCAGGAACTTCTAGGTGAATAATAAACCTTCTCACCTGTGAGGGATGTTGCGCTGATTTGGGGCAATGTTCTCGAACACCCATCACTTTCCCCTCCAGGAACTTTCTGGCTGCCCTGGACTCTCGGCGGCGGGCGATCTCTGCTGGCTTGCAGGGGGTCCCTGGCACTCCTGCAGACAGCCCCTATCTGGCTGAGGCAGAATCCGCCCTCCACGTTAATCAAAGCGCAAAGCTAGATTTCCCTCCGGGCTTCAGGGTGATTTCGGCGAGTTGCCAGGTGCACATTAACAAACTCGGCCCAAAGTGGCTTTTCTTTGCGTGGATCGGCTGTCTGTGTCTTGAGGACCCAGCCTAGGCTGTAGGCTGCACCGTGTGGCACCATGCCTCACCCCCGTGGATGGCACTTGCTCGTGCGCGCAGTCTCGGGGCCCTTGGGGGCGCGCGACTAGGGCTGGAGCAGAAAGCCGGGACTTGGGGGGCTGAGCGGGGTGGGGGTGGGGGTTGCTGTTTGCTGGGTCTCAGAGGCCAGGCCAGCAGCATGCTTTCTAACCACCTACCTCCTGGCGCTTCGGAGCTGGAAAAGCTTTGCTGGGCATGAGCGCGCCGCTGCCTCTCTGCACTCCTGCGCCCCACAAGGCGGGGGCCCCTGGGTTGGGCCTTAGTTGCTTCGATTTTGGGGTGGGGCGGTGCGTGGGGGCGGGGAGAGAGGAAGAAAGGAAGCCCCAGCGGTAGGGCTCCTACACAGGTTTTTGAATGCCCTTCGCAGGGCAATGAATTTCAGGGCGAGGCTTCATTAACACGCCCGTTAGAGCTCTTTGATTCACTGCCGCTGCCGCCAGCGGAAAGCTGGAGCCTCCGCTGGAAGGGCAACTGGGCTTCAGCTTCAGCTAATGCATGCGTTAATGACACTAATGTGCAGCATTTGGTGTTCCTCAAAGAGAGTAAACCATGCGTGCTGTCTTCACCAATATTTTAAACAGAAAGGGGTTGGGGGAGGAAGCCACGCCAACCAGCCAAGCCGTCCACTTGCAACATTTAGAGTCCGCGTTCATAGAGGAGAGCAGCCTGTTGGGGGTTCCAACCGGACCGCGCCTGTACGCAGACACAGCTGCCTGACTTCTTCAGTGATCCCCACTGCAGATGCCTCCCGTGTGGAGGTGAACTCGGGCATCTGAGTTAGAAGAGCATGCTGGCTTACAGAAGAGTTTCCCTTGTCCTGTCCTCTCCTTAGAAGGAACGTGAGGTACCATCTGTCTGCTGTGTTGGTGGCACTCCTGAGGATTCACCCAGTTGAGGCACCTTTAGGGGTTCCTTGGAAATCCTGTGTGGCACCAAACAATTAAGCAGCTTCAACTACTGCTTTCTTGGATAGACATCAGTCAAGTTGTTTCCATAGCAAAGCTGCTGGAATTGGCCCTGACAAAGCATCACATTCCATACTTACACCACAGGATGAGAGCCTCAGAGCTTTTAATTAGAAATATTCTAGGGGAATTAATTCAGGCCTTGATTGCATGGAGCACAGAATCCGGGTCTTGGAATTAATATGATACTGGTTGAAATTGCAGGTCTGTGCTCCTTGTATGGGATTCTTGATTTCCTCCTTCTACCAGGCTTAAAATGATTTTGAGCAGTATTTGTTTTTTGTTTGTTTTGGTTTTTTGGTTGTTTGTTTGTTTGTTTTCTTCCAGGAAACCAGGTTTAGTTTGGTCCTTTAGACTTCCAAGTTACTACTATTGGGGGACGGGAACTCTCTCTCACATAATTAACTGGCTGCAGTGGAGAGTGACGTTTTAAAATCTGGGACTCTCTCAAATTGTGTTAAGAGCAAGTTTGTACATTGAATCTGGTTTTCTGGTTGGCAGCGTTAAAAGATTGAAGATATGTTCCCACAGCGAAGAAGATTTTTCAAGTCCTCCAGCGGGGACTGCATTTAAAAGCTTCAGTTCAGGACGGATTAGGGTGGTCTAAAGCGATTCTGATCCAGGTTGATTACTGCGGTATTTTGCCAACACTCTGCCTGCTGATACTGGAAGCTGTGAAGTGTTTCAATGAAGTCGTGTGGTCTTGTTTTCTTTTTTCTTTTCTTTTTTTCAATAGTGTTTCCAAATAGACAAAAGCATAGAAACCAAGATTCTGTAGCACGTTAGGAGATCCGTGGCTCTCTGGCTATTACTTCCGTTATTTTTAGTTAATTCTCTGCATAATAGACCAAGAACTAGGATACTATTAGAAAATCGCTCTCTCCTAGCTGGGGCCAGTGTTAGGTTAAGGTACTTCATGCAAGTAAAAATTTTTTGTGTCATTTGGCCTTGAGCTCTGGTAAAATACTTGGTTAAAAAAAAAAAACAAACGTTTCCTTTCTGGTTTTGGTTTGTCTTGAATAAATGTTAAAATAAGTTATTTTCCCCTGGCTATGCACTTTCTGGTGATGGAAAATAGAGGGAAGGTTATTATGAACATAAAGATTTGGGATAAAACTAATAAAAGCAGCTTTCTTAAGGCCGAGGAATTTCATGCTAGTGATGCCCAGGTCTCTTACCCAGGGCTTTAATTGCTACAGCTCATCAAGTATGGGGTGTGTGCATCTGATTGAAGTCTTGAAGATTTAGTCTAGGAGAGTGGATCTGGTGGCTGAGGAGATGGGAGGTAGGGCAGGAGGGGAGAGGCAGTAGTGACTGTGATGGGGGACAATGGTGGAGTTCATTAAAGGCACAGAGTGGCTAGCAGTCTTAGGATTACTGACCTTTGGGGGACTGGTGGCTCCTGTCCGAATTCCTGTTGTAAGGGAGTCTCCCACTGTGGCTTCCTCCCTACACAGCAAGTGCTACCAACTCTGTATCCTCTGGTGGGAGGAAAGAATGACTTATTTCTCTACTCTGAACATTTCTGACACCAAATATGTGGGTTTTCCACACCACATGATTGTCCAGTTCTCTCTGTGGACATCAACTGGGTGTCCTATAATTCAGTTCACTTCTGACACTGCCCAGAGTTAACACAAACCCCACAGATTCAAGTGTCAGCCCCAAAAGACTGCCCCCAACTACAGATGCCAGTCTCAAGTAAGGGACAAATACAGGGTTTCTCATGACCCCCTCCTCAGGTTTGATAATTTGCTATAACAGTTCACAGAATTCAGGGAAACACTTGACTTAGATTTACCAGTTTATTTTAAAGGATATTATAAAAGATACAAATGAACAGCCAGGTGAAGTGGTCATAGGGCAAGGTGTGGAAGATCCAGAGGAAATGAGCTTGTCCCTGTGGGGTTGGAGTGCATCACCCTCCTGGCATGTGGATGTGTTTACCAACCCAGAAACTCTATGATCCCCATTGCTGGAGGTTTTTATGGAGGTCCCATTACATAGGGATCATTGATGAAATCACTGGCCATTGGTGATTATCTGAATTGCCAGGCCTTCTAACCTTCCCCCAGGTTGGAGGTGGGGAGAGGGCTGAAAGTTTCAACCCTCTGGTCACCTGGTTGTTTTCTCAGGCAACCAGCCCTATCTTCCAAGAGCATAAACTCAGTCATGGTGGAAAGGAGCTTATTATGAATAACAAAACACTTCTCATCCTTGTCACTCAGGAAATTCTAAGGGTTTTAGAAGCTCTGTGCCAGGCACTGGAAGAAGACCGAATGTGTATTTCTCATTACATCACATTATCGTAGTGGTTAAGGGTCTTATTTTGGTTACCGTTGTTGTAAAACAAACTACCTCAAAATTTACTGGCTTAAATCATGGTTTCTGTGGGTCAGGACAGGGCACAGCAGGAATGTCTGGTCTTTGCTCCTTGATGTCTGAGACCTCAGCTAAGAAAACACAAAGGCTGGGGACTGACTAGATGGTGTGGGGCTGGAATTATCAGGAGGCTGCTGCACACACTTGTGTGAGACCTGGCTGCTGGAACCAGTAAGGTGACTACCTGTCACTTGGCTTCTTCACAGCATGGTGGCCTCTGGGGACTCATACTTAAGTCTTCATATATTGAGGTTCAGGGCTTGAAGCCAGTGAATGTTCCACTGAACAAGGCAGATGGTCCATCATGTTTTATATATGGCCATGGAGGTCCCACCGTGTCACTTCCATCACATACCATCCATTGAAGTACACCTAATGTGTACCCATGCTGAAGGAGAGTAGGGTTGGACTCTACCTCCTGATGGGAACACATTGCAGAAGAGCACATGGGATGGGAGATACTGTTGCAGTGGCCTTGGGAAAATACAGTCAGCCACAGGTAGGAAGATAGAGGAACCAAGCAGAAGAGATCCAAGGGCAAATCTGGCTGTTCTTGCTCCAGCCTCACTTTAGAACCCCTCGAAGACCAGTTTGTGCAATGCCAAAGCAACTGATGGGTCAAGTTGATAATTTTTTTTTTTTTTTGGAAAAATTGATCAGATTTGTCACTATGGGTTGCATAAGCCAAAGAAAAATGGATTGACAGCTTTTGACCTTTCCAGTGACTGTGTTGTGTGTGTTAGGTCCAAGTAGGGAAATAGGGGCCTTGTGTGCAACAAAAAGCTAAGAGATGCCTTTCTGGCAAGTGTTTTCCCCCAGCCCTTCTGCCTCCTTGGTTACTAACAGGTTACCTGGCAACCAGGTTTCCCCCCACATCAGCTGCAGAGCCAAGAGGCTCAGCCTTTCTCTTGTAGCTCTCAAATCTCCCATGGATCACTGGGGACAAGATACATAATGAGATTTTAATTGTCACGTAGTATCTGATCTTTTTTTCTGTGTGCGTATCTTCTAGGCAGAGATGTAATTTCAATTAATTTTGCTTATCTGATAAAATTTTCATATCCTTTAAGCTAATTTTATTGGAACTAATAGGCACCATGCTCCCTTTTGAGTTCCAGCCTGGATGCCTTATCCAGAGCAGAGATCTCCTGCATACTCCATCACATCAAAGAATGTTTGGATTGTACATGTGGAAGTAACCTTGAGAAGTGGCCTCTCTTCCCAGATGGAGCTAGTGGGGTCTTTCCTTCTCTTTCCTTCTTTCTTTCTTTCTTTCTTTCTTTCTTTCTTTCTTTCTCCCTTTCTTTCTTCTCTCTCTCTCTCTTTTTTTTTTCTTGAAGAGCTTTACTAAAAACTGAATTGATTTTACTGTTTTTCAGATAAAGGCATCAATATTTCCCAAACAATAGGTGCCCCGTTGCTTTCAGTGTCAGACTCCTAAAGATTAAAGTTATATTCATCTTGAAGGAGTTCTTCCTTTCCTCCCTACTTCTGCAGGAAAAGGGGCAGCTCTATCGTAGTGATGGGTCTGGGTCTTTGTTTTATTAAGAGAAAAAAGATGGTGGGGAAGGCCTTGCACTTTGTTATGTGAGGCAGAGGGCTGATGCCATTTCTCAGTAATTCCTATGTGTGTGCCAGCTCATGTTAAAATTCATCTGAAGCAGAAATGTGCCTTTGTAAAAATTAAGCTCTTCCCATTTTTTTTTTTCATATGGTACAGCTAAGCTACAAACTGAGTTTCTCATTTATCCTTTGACATGGTACTGAGTTCAAGCAAAAGCTTGAAGTGTCAAGGAATAGTGGGCCACATGCAAAATGCAGAAAGGCAGTGCTTCAACAAAGCACACACGGATCTTTGGTTTTTGTTGCTTGCATTTGCAAGCTAGCAAGTTTATCTATTGCTTACCATTTCAGGAAGAGAAATCTAAGGAATACGAATGAAAGGGAAAGGTTTAAGCAAAGGGGGAAAAGAGAATTACTGAGGCTTAAGATACACATACCTTCATAGACCCACACCCACGCATATTAACAGGGATGATTGATTGTCAGGCCCTCAGAGGACCAGCCTTGGGGTTCTAGTCCAGACTGTCACTGGTTAGCTGTATGACCTTAGACAAATATTTAGTACCTGTTCCTACATGGCCAGAATGAGGAGTGGAGCAGGACCTAGGGGATATAGGGCCCACTGATGTCTGCCAATCTTGGATTCAAAACCTTGTGACTGGAGTTGCATTGGGACCGCAAGGGCAGACACTGAGTTAGGAGCTCTCTGGGAGTGCAGAGATGGTAGCAAAGTGAAAATTGATTTGATGGCATCACCCAAGTCCAAACATTGCCCCTCACCCTCCCTGTCAGTGTAGTGAAAGTGGTTTCATCTCTTAGGGATGGACTCATACCCATCACCTGGAGAGACTGGTGTAAACACACACACACAAAACAAGTGCCAATTTGAACATTTATAATAGAAATGTAGCATGAAAACCACATCTGTTATGTAGATACCAGTGTTTGTATCCGCATATCCACACATTCATGATGGATAAGCATGGTACAGGAAAAACTAACTGGTGCTCACCTGTTGAAAGACCTCTTGGTTATTTGCAGTTTGGGGCAATTATGAAGAAAACTGCTATAAACACTCACATACAAGCTTTTGTGTGGATACAGCTTTTTAGTTCATGGGTAAATAACTAGGTGTGGGACTGCTGGGTGGTATAGTCAGTGTATGCCAATTTGTGATTGGTTTTCAGCCAAACTGTCTTTCAGTGTGGCGGCACTGGGTTTGTATTCTCACCCAGCAATGAATGAGAACCCGAACTGTACTGATACATTTACTTGCTGAACAGGGATTCATTGTGCAATAAGTGTTTGTCGAGGGTTCACTAAATGCCAATGGGTACTCTAGAGATTGAGAGTAAAATAGACAAATAAATTCCAGTCATTATAGTTAATAGTTTAATGGAGGGGTTGATAAAATTTTAAAACACTACAAAGAGTAGGTATATAGCATGCTAAAAGGTGATTAGTGCTCAAGAGAGGACCAAAATATGGGCATATACTTTGAAATAGGATAGTTAGCAAGGATGCAGTGAGAAAGTGACATCGAGCAAAGACCCAAAAGAGGTGAGGGAGTGAGTGAACCATGTAGGTATCTAGGGAAAGAGCATTCTACATAGAGGGCAGGAAGCTACAAAAGCCCTGTGATGGGAGCATATCTGGGATGCTGAGTGACGAGTGTGGTGGAGTAGAGTCAGGGAAGAGTGGTGGTAGCAAATGAGGTGGAGGAAAAGTAGCAGTGAGGGGACCAGATTCTGGAGGAAAGTGGTGAAGACTTGGTGTTTTTCTTGGGGTTGGATGTTGAGCCATTAGAGGGTGCAAGCTGAGGAATGATCTGACCTAAAGTTTTAACAGGGTCACTCTGGATGCTGTGTTGAGAATAGCAAAGAGAAAGGGGAAGAGAAGAAGCAAGGAAGATGATTAGAAAGCCAGTGGGGTGGGGCACCTGGGTGGCTCAGTTGGCTAAGTGTCTGACTTGAGCTTAGGTCAATGATCTCATGGTTCATGGGTTCGAGCCCTGCATCGGGCTCTGTGCTGACAGCTTCGGAGCCTGAGCCTGCTTCAGATTCTGTGTCTCCCTCTCTCTCTGTCCCTCCCCTTTATGCACTCTGTCTCTCTCTCAACAACAAATAAACATTAAAAAAACAAAACAAAACCATTGTTGTAATCCAAGTGGGAACCTAGGGCTTAGGCTAGGGTGGAAGCAGTGGGTGGAGATTGTGGCAAGTGATCAGATTCTGGGGGCAACTAGAATGGGGGACTCATACTAGTTTAGCCATCAGGAAATGACCTTCTGCTATTTACTGTCATATCACTGGGAATTACTTCATACTCACCACATGCTGCCTTCAAACTGACCCTAGCCAGGGGCAGTGGATCACGTGACCCTGGGAAGTCACTTCAGTCCATTAGGGCTGTTGGACATCACTTGTAAAATAGAAATGGTTGAATTTGATGATCTCCCAGGTCTCTCTTAGCTAAAATGATCTTTTGTGTTGCTGCTGCTTGTATGTGTATCTGAGTAAGTATGCCTGCACCTATGTGTCTTGCCTCCCAAATATAGTCACATATTTATGATGGGGAGTTAAGAGATGCTAGAGCAGAACAGTCCTGACTTGGCTTGGTCCCGTCTAGTATTTCTCTCCTATCTGTCTAGACCTAGGAATTGGTACATATTAAATACTCAGTAAATATTTAGTAGCAGTGAATTGAAACTTAATTTGAATCTCTTCCCTGCCTCCCATCCAAACCAGACCAAACACTTTGGGTTCTGGGTTCAAAATATTTTGCGCACACACACACACATGTGCACACACACATACACACAAAGGAAGTAGGGGAGGGACAGAAGAAGGCAGAGAGGGAGGGAAACTTTTAAAGAAGGCTACAAAGGCAAGAGTCCATGTCTGGCTGGGTTTTATCTGCAGTTCACCACTGCAAACTCTTTTAAGGATTACTTTCACCACTCTGTGCTCTGATTTCCTCATCTGTAAAGTGAACCTCACAATCATACTTACCTTATAGGGTTGATCTTGGGACTCAACAAATTACTATTTGTAAAGTACTCGGCGTGCTGGGAGTAGGGCATGGCCCACAGTGGAGGCTGTATAAGTGGTGGTCGTTGTGGTGGGTCAATGGTGAGCTGACTTTCTTTTTGGTCCAGAGTCAGGACTGGCCAGATGGGCTGTAACACCTGTAGCATGGAGCTTGTGCCCTTAGCATGGAGGACTCGTACTGGCTTAGCCATCAGGGAATACTTTCTGCTATTTACTGTCATATCACTGGGAAATATTTCATACTCACCCAAGCTAAGGTTCCTAAGGACCTAAATTAGTTTTTGTCAAGGGGGAGATGAGTTCCCTCTCTGTTTCTTCAGAGCTGCAGCCTGTGGGTCTCTGTCCTAGATCAGCAGCTGGCCGTAGGTGAAAGTCATTCCCCCGGAGGAACCGCACTCCTGCAGAAAATGACTCCTGAGACTCCTGTGAATCTCCAGGTCACTGGACACAAATGGTGGCTCCTTTCATTTTTAGGAAATATTCTTTATTTGTGTGTGAGGAGAGTGGGGACCGAGTCTAGTATCAGTAGAATTTACCCTTCGTGATGGCCCACTTAGCACAATGTGCAATTTTTTTGTTGGGATCAAAGCACATTTCTGCTCCTACTGAGACCCTGAGCCTCAGAAACAGAGCAGCAGCTCGGGTTTTACAGCCGAGGTACGAACCGCTAAAACAGGTTTCTAATGAAAATGCTAAGGAAACTTTAATTATAACTGTGCTTTTGGGCTCCCTTGGCACCCTCTTCTTTTTGATTGTTTTCAGAAAAGGAAAAAAAAATGGAGCTGCTGTTGATAGTTCATTTTCAGGGGCCTCCGTGAACTTGAGGCTTTGCAAAGCAGCCAAATCGTCCACCCCCCATGAAGAAGCAATTCCTCCCAGGTCCTGGGAGCCCTGCTTCCCTCCCAGCGGGCCCGTTCCCAACACAGTGCAAGGACGAACATCTTTAGGAGGCTGGCAACTAACTGCATATGGGAAGGAAAAAGACCAGGTTGTGCTTAATGAAAACCCTGGGGTTGTTGTGTCCCCTGGGATTTTATTGAAATTGATTGCCTAGTGCTGTTGATTGGGCTTTGGGGGGACAGGTTACACGTGTTTGCTCAATCTTCTTCATTCTCACTGAAAAATTCCCTCCCTTTCTCTCTTCCCTTTGTTGCCTTTGTCCCCTTGTTCTTTCTTTTTGCCCTCTCTTGTCCCCCTCTCTGGTGAGGCCCCTGGCTAACTGGGTGTGACACCCAGTAAGCTCTCAAATACCATTAGTGTGCCTTCTTGCCATCTGGGTCTATCCTGGGCCTGTTTGTTTTCTCTTTCTTCCTCCCGCCTTCCCCAACACCTGTATTATCTCTATCTATTGGCCTGGCCCCCTTTCCCCTGTCCTTTTTCCTTCCTGCCCTGGGTTTCTCTTCCAGACTTTCTCTGTTCCCCTTCATTTCATTTAATCTCAGTCCAAATCTCTCCTCCTCCCCCCATGTCTCTTCTTTTTGCCTCCCTTGTGGTCTCTACCTCTGTGTTTTCAGTCTCCCTTTGCCACAATGCTCCTTAACCTTGGCTTGGAACATTATAATCACTGGAGAAGCTTTTTAAAAAATCCTAATGACCAGGCTGAACCCTAGACCAATTAAATCAGGTTTATGGGAATGAAAGTCAGGCATCAGTATATTTTAAAAGCTCCCCAGTTGATTCCTGTGCATAGCCCAGGCTGAGAAGCATTGCTGTTCTCCTGGTTGGAACATGTTTGTTGTGCAAAGCCAGCTTTATGTTGCTGTGGCTTATTAAGATGTCTCTGGGTGGTTGGTGTACTTGGTGTGCTTCAGTCTTGCATTTGGTGGAATGCATTTCCTCTAGTGCTGGTCTCCAGTGTTGGGGCCTGGGGTCCTTGCCCTTCTTTCAAGGTCATAAAGAACTCTGTTCAGAATTGAAAGAGAGATGAGACTGGGCTTTGATCACTGTGGGAGTAGCACAGGGACTTGGGATGGAGCCTGAGGAACTCTGTATTCTTGGCCTTATCTAATGCTGGCCTAAATGCAAAGAGACAGTAAAGGCATAACCATGGACTGGAACCTTGTTTTAGACATTTGAGTGGAAGGCTGGCTTGGGTTCGGGTCAGACTGCATCAGGTGGGATATGTGCCCTGCAGGAATGTCAGCTGCTCTGTTGTTGGGGGCGGGGGGGGGGGGCAGGGGACACGGAGAGCATGCCATTACTGGCAGTCTCTGCAAATGAAGAGAGTAAAGGCGTTTGTTGCACCCCAGAAGGAAACCAAACATTTGCTTAGTGAACTCAGATCCCTAGCACTTTGTCAGGCAGAGGAGGAAGCAACAGATCCAGAAGATTTCTTGGAAACACTGCCTAGTGGGCTGAGGCTCTGGGGGTTTTACGAGGCAGACTGTGTGGACCTTACTAAAAGCTCTAAAGGGATAGGCACTTGGTGTGTAGTTTTCCACACTGGACACGTGTTCACTGACCACGTACACAAATTGGTTGAAAAGTGTCTGGTAGCTATAAGGAGACTGAAGTCAAAAAGCGAATAGGAAAACAATCGTGGACCTTTCTCCATCAGGTTACAGGGGTGGAATACAAGGATTCAAATACTATGGGCCAACTAGGCAGATGTGTCCTCCACCTCAGAGTCCAGAAGAGAGTGCAGCGAATAGCTCTGGCTCTTCTGACTTTGTTGTTCTCTGGTGAGGGTGCTGAGCCAGTCCAGCCCAGCCCAGCCGAGCTCAGCTAACCCACCAGTAGCAGTTAGTTCCTGAGAGTGAGCAGCAGTAAGCTGGGGCAGCAGACAGTGGAGGACATTCTCTGCAAGGGCTGGGTGGCCTCCTTGGCTGCGACGTGGCCTCCAGCTCAAAGGTGGCAAGATGAGTTGGTGGCAGCCCCTTGTGGGGCTGGGAATTCACTTTCCTTGCTGAATTTGACCTTACCTTTAGTGAATATCTAGGGGGTACTGGCTGATGGATACAGATCTGTTTAAGGCTTCTATTACTTGAGACATTTATTTGCATGTATTCATTCAATTACTCTGCTTGAGGGTGGCCTGGTGAAGCCCAGTGGTTCTCAACTCGAGCTAAATTTAAGAATCGTCAAGCATTTTTTTTCTGCTTTTTTTTGTTTGTTTGCTTTGTTTTAATATACAGAGCTGGTGCCCAGGATCCATCCCCGAAGTTGCTTATTTGGTTGGTCTTGGGTGGGTATCTTATTTTAAAGCAACTGGTGGTGGTGGTTTTTAACGACCCCTAATTCTTTTTTTCTTTTTTAATTTTTTTTCAACGTTTTTTATTTATTTTTGGGACAGAGAGAGACAGAGCATGAACGGGGGAGGGGCAGAGAGAGAGGGAGACACAGAATCGGAAACAGGCTCCAGGCTCCGAGCCATCAGCCCAGAGCCTGACACGGGGCTCGAACTCACGCACCGCGAGATCGTGACCTGGCTGAAGTCGGACGCTTAACTGACTGCGCCACCCAGGCGCCCCTAACGACCCCTAATTCTAATGTGAATCAGGGATGAGGACACTGGTAAGGTGGAAGGCACATGGACGGGCCAGGATAACTGAGTTCTGAGGCTCTAGAGTTCAGATTTGCCACCCATAGATGTGAAACTGTGGAACGATCAGGCCTATACTCTGTAATGTGAAGTGTGAGCTGCATAGAAAACTAGAGTGAATATCAGACTTCACCAGGGAGTCTGGAAGCTCTAGGAAGGCTCAGGTTGCCCTTGCTAGGGGGTAGGGAAGGGTAAGCAGGCTCCATAGGTGATGCTGAGCCACTGTCTTGGAGGTCCCTACAGGCTAGAAAGTTTAGGATCCTCTGATTTCAAAAAGTGACACCTTGCTTGTGTGGGAACCCAGACATCTTGCAAAGTCCTAGTCCTCAAAGCACTAGAACATGGTTGGCCAAGGTGGGGCACATGGAGAGAGCAAGGGACAGGGAGGTAGAAAATGAAGTGGTCACAAAATGAAAAACCTCAATGTCCATTAATAAGAAGGCAGGAAAGCTGAGGGGTGATGCCTATGCCATTTACACAACTGTGTGAGAGGGCTTACTGGAGGACAGTAAGTTCCCTGTCTCCACCAAGAACTCTTAAGGATCTAAGTTGTAATGAGAGCAGAGGAAGAGGCTCCCACTGGGGCAGATATGACAGTCTTCAGAAGACTGTTTTTAACAGGCTTCCAAAGGAGCTTATGGGTTTTTTCTCCCATGGGACCTTAGAAATAAAACTTGTTTAAGAAGTCGAGGAAAAAGTCTGCTTTTCCCATACGGCAATAATTTTCTGCTAACCCATCATGAGAAAACATGGTGAGTCATTTGTGTTGGCATGTTTTTTTGTTTGTTTGTTTTTCAGGAAAAGGGATGGCTGGGTGGTTTTTGCATTCTCTTCTCTCCCTTGGTCTGCCTTTGCAAGACTGCTGTAAAGCAGTGGACAAGGCTAGAGGTGCTGTCTGTGGCCGGGGAGAGAACGTTTCTTTGTAGGGATGGCAGCTCCATTTCTGCACTGCTTGGATTCTGGCAACAGCATCACAAACCAAACTGTAGGGTTGTGGGCAAATCACTCCACCCCGTGGAGGTCTCAAGTGTCCACATCTGAAGCAAGTGAGCTATATTAGGTGGTCCCAGAGATCCCTTCTAACTGTGGTCTGTACTCAGATATAAATGAGCTCATTATTTCTAGGGAATAAAACCTAGAGACTATGCTCTATAATGGGATAACATGAGGGCAAGGTGCAGTAGTGGGGGCACTGGTGAGTTGCTCATCCTCCTCTGGACTTCTAGTGGGTTCTGGACTGTTGGGTCCTACAAGGGGGCCTAGTCAAGGGTATGGAGTTAGATTGGAATCTAGCTCCAACTCTACTTGCCAAGCTGACCATGCTCTGGTGGCAATCTCTCCAAGGAGGTGACATTTAGCCTTACTCTTTTTTTTTTTAAGTTTATTT